>NC_085002.1:23906087-23918587 GCF_963854185.1 Sardina pilchardus | reverse complement strand
ACACACACACACACACACAGGTCCCACAGCAGCCGCAGCTACACTGGCTTCCTGCTGCGTCTCTGGCCCTTCAGGGGGGCAGGAAGCGGGCGGGGCAGCCAGTCTTTCAGCTACGCTAGCCGGTCAGCGGGACACGGACACGGACATGGCCGCGGCCTGGCTCGGTTCCGGCACTCTCACAACCTTCCAGAGCAGCGCCGGAGGGGGGAGCCGAACGGCCGAAAAGGCCCAGCCGAGAGGAGGCTCGGTCGGGGGTCGGTGTAGCCCAAAGCCCTGGGGGCCGGCCCTAAAAGGCTGTAGTTCAGTTCTAATGCAATATTCACCCCAGAGGAAGGCAGGCAGGCTGCCAGGCGGGCGGGCAGGCGGGTGGGGAGGTAAGCAGCAGCAGGCTGGGTGGACCAGGGGCCTGTTCCATTTGCTTCACCTCCGTCCAAGAGTGACTTTGCATGCCTTCATGCATTATTGACAACCACCGTGGTGCGTGGGAAAGAGGGAGAGAGAGAGAGAGAGGGGGGGGGGGGGGGAGGAAAGTCTGAGGAAGTGAGGGGGAGAAGGAGCCAGCCAGCTAATTCTGTGCATGTAAAAATGGACACCCATGCCAGCGAACATCAGCAACATTACTGACAGGTGACAACAACAAAGAGAGAGAGAGAATGAGAGACAGAGAGAGAGAGAGAGGGAGAGAGAGAAAAGGAGAGAGAGAGAGAGAGACGGAAATAGACCAAAGACATTTTTTTCTGTCGTCTCTCTCTCTGAAGTACCTTTTATATAACGTCTACCCCCTCAATCCATATGCTATGGCAACACTGTACAACATCGTGATCATACCAATACAGCCTCTACCCAATTTAAATGTGAATTTGAAAAGAGAGAGAAAATGAAAGAAAAACAGAAAGAAAGAAAGAAAGAAAGGAAGAAAGAAGAAGGCAAAAGTGACAGCCAAGCAGCAGCGCGGCGAAAAAAGGAACTCCAAATGAGTTTATTGCAGAGCCGTGAGTTTGGGCTTGCTGCCATTCGGCTGAGGGGATCCAACTGTTTGACAGCACGTGAAAGCAGGCAGACAGGCTCCAGCACACTGGGTGGGACCCACTCTGCTGCGGTGACGAGGACGACGCTTTGTTTGCCTCAGTCAGTCACTCCACAAGGAGGAACAAAACACACACACACACACACACACACACACACATACACTGAGTACACACATGCACATACACACACACACACACATACACACCCATTAACATGCACACACCGACACACACACGCCGACACACACTGAGTATGCACGCGCGCACATACACACACACACACACACACACACGTGCACGCACATACACACACACACACTCATTAACATGCACCCGAACACACACACACACACACACACACACACACACACACACACGTACACTCTCTCAAGCTACAGCCAGAGACGCAGCTTCAGCCTCTAAAACATCTTGTCAGTTAGAGGCTCTTTGGTGTGTCTTTAGCAGTCAAACAAGACTAGTGTTGTTTATTCACACATTCACACACACAGCATTATTGGGGCCGGTAAACAAAGCAGTTCAAGAGCAGCGGAGCTGTTTTTCTGCTCTTCAGAGAGACAGAGAACCCTTGTCTCGCCAGTGCTTTTTGTTTATTATTCAGCGGTGATATTCCTTGGGAGAGTGGTTAATGAAAAGTTGTTACAGCACTTGCTCCGGTGAGGGCGGCTTGACAATAATTGGATGCATAATTGAGTTCCATGACATGTTTGGACAAGCTAATTCTTGGTGCAATTTTGAGGTTTAATTTTGCTCATTACAACAGCACGGATCTGGCATTCCCACACACACACACACACACACACACACACACACACAGAGGTATGCACGCGTATGCGCGAGTGCACACACGTTCACGTTACAGCAATTTGCACACGCGCATAAACACAAACATGCACACAAATACACACAAGTACACACATACACAAAACATGCACACAGATATGCACATTCACATGCAGATACAGATGCACACAGATGCACACACATGCACACACACACACACACACACACACACACGCACACACATACACACTGACACACACACACACTCTGACACATGCACACACACATACACACACACACTGACACACACAAACACACACACACATACACACACACACACACACACACACACACATACACACACACACACACACATACACACACACACACACACAAAAGGGCGTGGGTGTGTGTACTCTGCTCATACTTCGGAGCATCCCTCAATGTGGCCTGTCACACCGGCGCTCCAGGAAACCGAAAATACATTTCGCCCCCAGGCAGCGCCCGCACCATCCTCCCGCGAGAGAAAATGGCCGCCGCGCGCGGTGGCACGACATCGACTGGTGGAGCGCTACGCCTCCGTTTGTCCGTGTCACGCGCCGTCGTTAGCCAGCCAAGGGGGGCCCTGATTACAGCTGAGAAATGACTGTTTGCTCATAAGCGCCGAGGAGAGAAGAGGCAATGTGGGAGCCATTTTTCTCCCTCTCCTTCTCCGCATTCTCCGGTGAGGAGCTGCGGCCGCTTTGTGCTGGCTTGGCAGGGCCTGGAGTAGTCATACGGAGGCACAGATACAGAAGAAAAGGACTGAAAAAAAGATGTTGCTCTCCCATCTCTCTCTCTCTCTCTCTCTCTCTCTCTCTCTCTCTCTGTCACTCCCTTTCTTCTTTTTCTTCTCTTTCTCCCTTTCACTGTCCCTCTCCCACTCTCACTCATCTCAAATCTCTCCTTTTCTCTCCTACTCCTCCTCTATCTCATGCTGTCCCTCTCTCTCTCTCTCTCTCTCTCTCTCTCTCTCTCTCTCTCTATCCCTCCTTTGTTTTCATCTAAACCTACAGCCTGTCTCAGATTTTAGACAGACCTCCTTAATTCTCATTTAAAATCCCAGCATGCTCTGCTCTCTTCCTCCTCCCTTCCTGAAGGAGGCACCATGTTTACGCTCTCAGGATACATCTTGGTGTAGTCATTATACGGACTCATTTAAAATATAAATAGGACCACAATTCCTTTTTTTCCCCTTCTCCCCTCAGTTAGAGTAGAGAGTATTTAGAGTGTGCAAAAAAAACTGCATGTGGGAATAGATTTTACTGCTTATTCAATGTAGCCTATAGGCAGAGGAGAGGGAAATGCAGTCTGTTTAGGTCTAATAGGAATATTCTGAAGAGAGGCATCTCAAACACACACACACACACACACACACACACACACACACACAAAAGCTCATTAGCTAAATGTGTGCATTATGTAATATTCAAAGTGGGCATTACAATCTGTTTTGTAATACAAGCATACATTTTGTCTTTGCCACCCTGTGGACACAACTCTATTAGGCTGTATCCTATGGTAACAACCCCCCCCCCCCCCCCCCCCCCCCCACACACACACACACACACACACACACACACACACACACACTCATACTAACAGTACACACACACACACACAAAGAGCAGAGGGCAGGAACACAATGCCCTGTGACGAGAAGCCTGTTCATTATTGATGCCGACACACTTGTTTAAGTGCCGTTATCACGTTCACGTTCCCTGCAAGGGTTCAGATGTGAGTCAGTTCAACCCCTCCCCCCCACCACCACCACCACCTCCACCCAAGCCCACTTTCACCAACACACTAGGGGATATCCCGCACACTCTTCAAAATAAAAGCTTTTCATAGCTCCCTGCAGGGAAGCCCTCTTCGGTTCAAAGAGATATCAGGTAATCAAATGTTTTACACAGGACCCCCATAGGGTTCCATGTTACAGATGTTTTAGAGGTGTTCCACACACAATATGGGGTCAAAAGGATCTGGTTCTAACAAGCGAAGATCCTTTATAGTTTCTAAATAGAACTGTTCATATTTCGAATAAAAAAGAAAAAGAATATCTCTGACATTGAGGATCTTCAAGAGAGAGTGGAGCATTGAGAAGAGATTTAAAAAAAAAAAAAAAAAAAAAAAAAAGACAGTGATGCCATGCAATCACAGATCACTTTATCAAGTACCACTTCTACAATCTTATAGCAAAATGTGCTGGTATGTTTAATTTAGATGATTTTCCATAGGGCTCAATCAGAAGATGCTATGATATGGAATGCAAGATATGAATTCCAACTGATAAGACGCGCTTCACTATCTCTTCAATGTAAATTTCCGCTTTGAAGTACCACTGCTTTGATTTCTTACTCATCTCTGTGCTATCAAGAAAAGGAGGGGGGGGGGGTAGGAAAGAAAAAAAAGGAAAGAGAGGAAAAAGAGAGAGAGAGAGAGAAATGAATGATTAGCAGACGTGATAATGTGTGTCTATTGAAAGTTGCGCGGCAGGCTGTAGGGTCCTTGGGGAGTTGCCGTGCCACGCTGTGGCTGTGTGCTCGCAGACAAATGGAGAACAATGGCCGCCCAGCGTGCAGGAATGCTCCGTGACATCATCATATTAAACACAGGTAATTGGCTGTTAACCCCTCGCAGGTTGCCTAAGGGCAGGAGGGCCCCCCTCCCGCGTCGATGCCCTCATTCCCACTACAAGCCTGTAATGTTGTCTGTGAGGCGCAAAGTGCAGGAAATAGCCTACGGGTTACCCAAATGGTGTAGATCTCTGTCTCTCTTTCTCTCACTCTCTTTTTTCCCCCTCTGTTTCTCTTTCTAGAGCTCAGTCTCTTTCATCTCTTTCTCTCTCTCTCTCTCTTTCTCTTTCTCTGCTCTCGTTCTCTGTCTTTCTTTGACCCATTCTTTCTTGAGTCCCTTTTTCATGGCGCGTCTTTGTTTCCTCTCTTTTTGCTTCATCTGTTTCTTTGTTTCTACTCCCTTGACTCTGAATCACACAAGCACTTAGCACAGACGCACACACAAATACACATGCATTCACGCACACACATGCTGTACAGACATGTGAACACACCCCACACACACCCCACACACACACACACACACACACACACACACACACACCACACACACACCACACACACACACACACACACGCACGCACACACACACACACGCACACACACACACACATACACAAACACACATACAAACACATGCACACACACACACCACACACACACACACAGACAACACTAGACAAACATCTGCCGTTTACGTTTTCAACTCTTGCTGCTGCTGCCGCTGTTGCAGACACACAACAAACTGTATAATGTTGATTGAATCCCCCTTCTCGCTATCCCACAATGCACTTGATGAGTTAAGGCCAGTGCCCCCGGGGCCCAATCATGGCTTTCCGCCACACGGCGCTGTGTCCATGGAGCACAGCGGCCGAGATTATCCAATGACCCTTCATTTCAGCGCAGCCGGTGTGACCACACTATTAACCAGCAGGGACCCCTTGCCTCCCCTCAATTAAAGTGCTCCGCCAAGCATAGACCACTTCCAAGTGACTTTACACAAAGGGGGGGCCGAATCAATATCCTCCCCCGCCATGAGTCAGACACCGGGGCCGCGACAACGCGGACACGCCGAGAGAGAGGGGAGGGAAAAAAACACACTCATAACACAGACATAATGGAGCAATTATGACAAAGGAATGCATAATTAAGCGTTGAGTTATTGTTGGCACACACTCGGAAAAAAATAATAATTTGTTGCTCCCGCAGGCGAGGCGCATGCAGAGCCTGCTGGTCTTGGCCAGAAACAGTAGGACAGCGAGAGGGTGGACGAGTGTATGTGAGTCCAAACGAGGGAGAGGGGGATAGAGAGGAGGGAGAAAGAGAGAGAGAGAGAGGGGGGGAAAGGAGGAGAGAGAGAGAGAGAGAGAGAGAGAGGCTCGCTTTGATTCAAGGTCTGCTACAGTGCGCCTCCCGCGACCTTGGAGACGAAAGCCGCAATCTAAACAGCGAGCTGATCCTTGACCGTTAAAGGAAAAGAAAAGGAAAGCCGACACAAAGACAAGACAAAAAGGTGCGTCGCCCTCCTCAGTGCAAACAACCCGGCGGTAACATGATGCACGGTGCTCACCGCGCGCCGGTTCTGCAGTGTTGTCAAAACAGTGGCGCGGCGCCTCATTACCGGGCCCCTCCGCACACACACACACACACACACACACACACATTACTGGGCCCAGGTGTGAGAGAGCGCCGCGCCGCCACCTGGAGCTGACATCCAGCAAGCATTCAGCGCTTCTGACAGAGCTATATTTCACCGTAATTAAATGAACACCACCGAGCTATTCCTTCAAGCAACACACACACACACACACACACACACACACACACACACACACACACACAGACACACACACACACACACACACACACACAGAGACTCACACACAGACACACACACATACACACACAGAGACACACACACACACACACACACACACACACACACACACACACACACACACCCCAAACATATACACTTACAGTAATGACCACCTCCATCCCAACATACTGTACACTTTTGAGTGTAGAGAGAGGGCCCTATTCAGGTCACTGAGGAGCTTCAGATGTAATGTGTCTAACACATCCTCCCTCATCTGTCTGCTGTGCAGGCCTTATTACCTCGGCCATATGTCCTCTCGGTAAATGCCACATGTTGACAGAGATGCACAGATGTGCAGGTAGGAGACACCCTCGCTAAAATAACCCACTGGGATTCTATTCGAGGGTCGATGATTTACTGTCCCTCAACAATCTCGGGGCTTGGAGCACCAACATGATGGTTTTTCATTCCCTGTTAGATCAGTTCAGTTCACTGTGTGTGTTCACTAATTCACAGATTGGGAAAAATGCAGAGACCGAATTTCCCTCACAGGATCAAGAGTCCCAGGTCCCAGGTTCGAATCCGGCCTGCGGTCATATCCCAATCCCACCCCATCTCTCTCTCCCACTTGCTTCCTGTCTACTCTTCACTGTCCTGTAACAATAAAGGCAAAAAGGCAAAAAAATATATACTTTAAAAAAAAAAGAGTATATATATACTTACAGTATATCTACTTCGCTGTCCATGGTCCTGAAAGAGAGGATTATGAGACGTCTCACCCCATGCCCTCTTTATCCTTTCTCAGTTATCATAAGTACACTCGTGTTCTTGAAAAAAAAGGGTTCTTGGGGTGCTATATAGGACCATGCAGCCCTTACAGAACCCTTGGGGGTTCCTTTGATGGACCCTTCAAAATGGTTTAAAGAACCATTTAGGGGTGCCATACATGAAGCATGGAATAGAACCTTTTTGTGTAGAAGCCAACCCTTTTTTTTTCTTTTTTTTCTGCATTTCCAAGGTTAGCGGTTTTCAGAACTCGTCTCTGCTGGTCTGGCACGCATTTGTGACGACTGACAGTGATTCCAGCAAAATGAGTCTTGGATGATGAGGTGTGGGGCTGAGTTACCTGTGGCTACCTGCCAGCGTTCCAAATGTGTCAGATTCCTTGTGTCAGACAGAAGCGCTAATGTAAACACCGAGCATCATGGGAGCAGGAAGATGCAGGAAGCGTACACCTCCTCTTCTGATGATCACCTTTTAATTGACAAGAAGCAGGTCATTTGGACCAGGATTCCCGTTCCAAGTCTCTGTCACGGCAATGAACTGGAACTGAAATTGGAACTCCTTTAAAGTGATAAAGACGAGAGCCTCATCAAAACAAAGCAAGCTCCCATTCTTTCAACCCAGTTCCACGCTGGCTGGTGGCAGGCCAAAGAAGACTACCTGGCAGAGACAACAATGGCCCGCGCCAACTCCGACTGAAGGCTCCTCTCTCCTCTCCCGTTTGCTTTGCTCCTTCACACAACAGGAAGAGAGAGAGAGAGAGATGGAGTGAGAGAGAGAGAGAGATGGAGAGAGAGAGAGAGAGTACACTCAGGAACTGCTAAGAGACTGAGAGAGAGGCAGAGAGAGCGGGGCACACTCAGAAAGCTCTAAGTAAGAGATGACTGCACAGCTGTCCTCTGAGCCAACATTTCACAAGAGAAGTCAAAAATAAACATGGGAAGAGAGAGAGAGAGAGAGAGAGAGAGAGAGAGAGAGAGAGAGAGAGAGCAATGGAGGGAGACAGAGAGGATGAGCAAGAGAGAGAGTGAGAGAGGTGGCTATCCGCTCGTATTCTCATGCCTCCCCGTGATTGGATACAAACTTCCGGCATCTGACTCGCCGAGCTGAAAGCTGCTAGATGTGTGAGTGCCGGCGGGATGGGCTGCCTTTTTTCTTTGAGAGCGGAAGCCGCTGGCCGACTAGATGGAGGTATTATGTGTCTGCTGAGTCCACCTTCACGCTTAGGCCTTCTCCAGGAGAGTGTGAGTGTGTGTGTGAGGGGGGGGGGGATGGGGGGGTGTTGGCTGTGTGCATGGTGGTTATGTCAATAAAAGGAGTGGGCAGGTACACGCCTAGCTCTTTATGAGGTGCCAATACGGACAGCAAGATGTGACCAGGGAGAAGCTGGAGAATAGTGGCACGCATTCAAAGAGGCTCCATTTAGATTGTTTCTGGGGAACCTGATTAAAAGAACCTAAACGGACGGTGTTTATGTCCACAATGCACATAAATGAGGCTTTGCATATTTCTTGGTTTTTTTTAGCACTCAAGAGGAGATAAAAGCATGCTGCTGCTACTGTTTCTCCCTCCTCAGCAATTCCAAATGGCAGCGCAGTCTATAAAGACTAGTGTAGCGCCGCACACTTAACATTGTCTTTTATGGACCAGATTTATAAACAAGATCCGCCGTCTCCCTCCCCTCCAGACATATCTGTGGGCCGAGGATTTAGACGACGACTTCGCAAATGGAGAATAAAAAGAAAGACCACACACAGCAGAAACATCTGTGATTTCTACGACTCATGCTGTTTTTATCCAGCCATAAATCTTCATGTAAGACTAAATTAGTGCTTTCTTGGAGTGTAAGATAATTGCTATCATTTGGGGAGATCTTGCCCTTTTTCAGGAATTATTATCAGGTGCAATTATCTCTCCGCCCTGGCTAACTATTTCTTTTAAAGACTGCATAGATAGCATCTCCACAAATCCACTTTGTTTTCTTCTGCAATGCCCCTGTTATTCATTACCATACAGAAGTTGACTGTGCAGATGATCTGGCCCTCAGGATATGCCAGATGTGTGCCGGATTTGGTGCAGACGTGGGCCAGGTCCATTCAAGAGAACGATACCATAGCAGTCTCTTGCAGGCTGATACAAAGCCCAGGTGTGAAGCAGTCTAGTGAAGGACTACATGTTCTAGAACACATAGTATTCACGTCAACAGTGCATAGGGCCCCCGGTATTTATCAGTCACTGACACACACTGCCTGTGCTGTTCTGTAGTGCACCATGTATGATGTATCCACTGACACTAATGCTAGCCAGGTTTCATAAATCAGGACAATATTACACTGAGGTGCTATGTGTCCTGAATAAGAGGCTGCTTTGAGGAGCTTGCACAGAAAGTGTGGGAACCCTGTACAGTAACCCTGTATAGTGTGTGTTTCATCACAAACACACCATTAGGCAGTGTGACACATTGATTATCTGGATGCAACAGCCCTTTGGTATCCTGTACTTACAGAACCCATTAGCTTACACGCTCTGGCTCTTAGTTAAACTGGAACACCACAGCGTCAGCACGTGGTTGCCCTTTATGTCTTAGCAACAGTAAAGTTAAGCGATACGATACAGAACATCGCTTCGTTGCTATTGAGCGAAGTGTTTACTGTCTTACAGATGACGTGCTCTAATTAAAATGATCATGACTCATTTGTCTATGTTATGTTTTTGTACATTGCTAAATAGCTAATCTTTTAAAAGACATAATCAGCTTCGTCTACTGAAGCTCAAATTAGAGCATAAAACATTCTAACTGTCTGTCAGAACTGTTCTAACATTCTCAGGCGCGAAGCCAAGATGGATGGACTTTTGACACGGATAAAGACTGTTCATGGCGAAAATCAAACTTCGCCTCTGGACAAAGCTGTGTTTGGAGCTGATAAGACCTCTGCTCCCGCCTTCCCACAGTGCACGCCTCGTTCAGCTACTGCATGAAGAAGACATACAGCGGGAATGAATTAAAAAGACACTCGCGAATGTGTCACGTTTTGGGACTGGCGTGCGCAGACGCTGGCTTCACTGTGTGCTCGGCGGTCGCACTGGTGTCGGGAGGTTAAAGCAATCGGATTCCACATCCGCCGCCACGC
Source organism: Sardina pilchardus (assembly GCF_963854185.1). Lineage (NCBI taxonomy): Eukaryota > Metazoa > Chordata > Actinopteri > Clupeiformes > Clupeidae > Sardina > Sardina pilchardus. The sequence continues at coordinate 23,908,410 of NC_085002.1, read as the reverse complement.
CGTTCCCGTCTACTGGGCCACGGATAATGAGACCAGCCGGTCATTGCGATCCTTCGCTCCATTAATTCCGACACCGTGGCTGGCCGGCGATGCTCATTAAAAGATCGCATTACCCTGGCGCTGTGGGAGCAGGGAGGGAGCCGAGCGGCGCTATCCATGGTCCTGAAAGAGCAGATTGCGAAACGTCTCACCCGATGACCCCTTTATCCGGTCTCACAGGCGTGCAGCCCATAGGCCTACTTATCGCCAGTGGTAGCCCACCCTTTTTCTTTTTTTCTGCTAATTTCCGATGTTAGCACTAGCAGTTTCACAGCTCGTGTCTGTTGGAATGACGGGCAGTTGTGACGCCTGGCGCTGGCGGTGATTAAAATGTGACTTGGGCCAGGTGTGGGGCTGACTCGGCTGAGTGACTTGTGAAAATATCTGATTGCAAGGCTTAAGAGTCAAGGAGGTCTGATCTGCTGGCCCAGGAACAGCAGAAGTGAACGAGGCTGCTTTGCCATTGATAATAAGGATGAGAGAGACAGACAGATAGACAGATAGATAGATAAATAGATAGATAGACAGAGGGAGAGGGAAATAGATAGCTAGGTAGAGAGCTTGAGAGAAAGAGAGAGGGAGAGAGAGATTTAGACGAGAGGGCTGTTTCTTCATGTGCTGAGCAAAGGAATTCGCTGAGTAAAAGTTCAATCCACTCAGAGAATAAGGTCTAGTTTCGCATGAGATAACACGAAGGAAGATATTCTTCATAAAGTCATCATGCCCGTGAGCTTCGTGTGTGAGACATGAAAACTCTGAAAAATATATGGGTTTAGTCAAAACCTATTTGTTAGCACCATTCTCGCTTCTTGTTGTGACTTCTCATGTGATTAAGCTTGCCGTAAGAACCCAGCACTGAGGTCCTTGTCTAACTGCTGAGAGAGTGTTACTTAACCAATGACAAAAGCTAATGCAAGATGGCTGCTGGTCCACTGGGATAGATGTAGGCTTCAAATACTAAAGGGAACATGTTTCCTCACCAGCTTATTCTGGGATTAAGATTTAAATACTTCCAATCTATCCTTTCTACAGAAAGTTATTTGTATCTTAAAGTTTGCAGTGAATGTATAAATGTAATATTTCAACTTTCAACCATTATCTAAACATTTTAAATACCCCAAATAAAATAATGAACAAAGTCGTGTCTTACTAGCTTGCTGTGATGGTAGAATCTTGAATACAACAACTTGAATAGCAACTTGATCACATGCAATTGGATATTTGCTCTATTTATTTCCCCACCCAGATTACATTAAAATAGCTTCACCATAAGCAACACGACTGAGCTCAAATTTGCTGAGAGAAAACTGTTGATACAACGCATGGAGGGGGAATTATTTTTTTTTTCCTATTTGCGAAAAAAAAAAAGTGTTGGATGTATCAAATCAATTTATCTCCTATTTGCATTCATTTACATAAGCTGCCATTTGCAGCAGAGATGATTTTTAATGAATGTGGCACGAACTGCATGTGAAATAGACCGCCTGAAAAAAGCACCTTCTGCCTCTCCTAGCATACTGTATGTAGGACGAGCCGAACACCACCGCTGACAGTTACCCCACAAAGAGTATACATCCCTCCCGAAGCCGTCGCCTTCGGAAAAAAGACTCCCAGTTCATTATCTTTGCCAGAATGCCATGCCGGAAAAGAGAGATGTTGTTGGTTAATCAAAGCGTAGTAAGCACTGTCATCTTGTTCGCTTTGATTACAGCTGACATCTTGTCTCAGCGCAGCCGTATTCGACACGCCTCCCACTAACACAACACAACCACGGGAAAATCCCAACTCATCTTCTCATCGACCTCCCCACAATGCATTGCACTGAGGGGGCACAACCTCGAGTAATCATCTCCACCCCGGCAGTGCAGATGCCATCCGTGCCCCAGAGTACAGCGTTGCCCCATGTGCCCACAGATGCCTACTGTACAGTAGGTGAAACTCGTGCCCTGGGGGCATCCCAGCGGGAGTCAAATCTCCAAGACCATCCACAGAGAGCGATAATGGCATTAACCAACATGTGAGCCATGAATGGCAAACAGCACAGATTAGTACCAGCTCTTTTGTGCCTTCGCACCATCTCCTTTGTTTTATTTAGGCCATTTGTGAGGCACGGAATATTTCTGAAGGTTTCGTTTTCATAAATCATCGCATCGTCTCTCTCGCAGTGGGTATTACCGGTTCATCCATATGAAAGATGGGGATTTGCAGGATAATTGTGTTATTTGACATGCTTTGTGTATCAGACAAGTAAATCAGACTGCCTCCAGACTCCGAAAAACTCGCT
>NC_085002.1:23896087-23901087 GCF_963854185.1 Sardina pilchardus | reverse complement strand
AAGATACACACACTGTCTCTCTCAAGCGCACACATACACACATATAAAGGCACACACTCCCAGACTCTTTCACACACACAGACACATATACACACATACATACAGTACACATACGCACACGCATATACAGTACACACACACACACAGAGAAAGAGAGAGAGACACACACACACACACATACTATCAACAAACACCACCTTACTCCTTTCACATACACAACATACACACACAAACACACACATACATCAATACACACACTATGGATACACACACACACACACACACACAAACACTCCTTCCAGCAACATGAAGGGTCTGAAAGCCAAGCTGCTTTCCCTGTGTGCGTGGACACAAGTCAATATTGTGCTGCTGACAAACAGCCCCCTCACTAGCACCCCGGAGCAATTTGCAGCAAAACAACAAAGAGCTCTCGCCGTGAGAGAGACGCATACGCTAACATAATGCACACTCGGCTAATGCCGCCATTGTCTCCATGCCCGCAGCGGTGGCTAGCACGAAAAAAAAAAGGACGGGTGATGCCGTGCCGTGCCGTGCCATGCCGTGCCGTACCACGCTGTTGGGGTGCTGATGGATTTCTGAGGGAGGTTGATTGATGACATCATGTTCACCCAGCATGCCGTGCTCTCGGAGGGACCTGCTAATCTGTCAACCAGGTGAACCCGCCGCCACAGTGACGCGCGCCAGGATGGCAGTGCTGCCAATGCACAGTGTGTGTGTGTGTGTGTGTGTGTGTGTGTGTGTGTGTGTCTGTGTGTGTGTGTGGGTGGGTGGGTGCGCGTGTGTGTGTGTGTGTGTGTGTGTGTGTGTGTGTGTGAGTATGCGTGTGTGTGTGTGTGTGTGTGTATGTGTGCGTGTGTGTGTGTGTGTGTGTGTGTGAGTGTGTGTGTGTGTGTGTGTGTGCGCATGTGTGTGTGTGTGTGTGTGTGTGTGTGTGTGTGTGTGTGTGTACGTGGTTGCGTGCGTGCGTGCGTGCGTGCGTGCGTGCGTGCGTGCGTGCGTGCGTGCGTGCGTGCGTGCGTGCGTGTGTGTGTGTGTATCTGCAATCTATCATGGCTGGCCACCTGCTCCTCTCACGTGAGAAGCTGACCCACCCACTCGAACGCCACATCTGTCACGTCACACACCCTGTCACACACCTGATGCGCAGCCACACACAACGGGCCAAAGCCATCCAGCTTAATGAAGTCCTGTTATCCAGGGGGCCATCACGAACGCAAGCCTCCGGAATGGTGACAATTTTCTTAAAGGAAACTTCCAGAATAACCAAGGCTTACCATAAAGGACATACAGTACGTGTAGAATGACCATATGTTCAAGCTGGCCAAAATCAACAAGGACTTTAGTACATGACAGCAAGGGTATACGCCATTTACAGTAATACAGGGAGTAATAAACATGCTCATTCATGAGATCTATCTGTCTACGTGGCTTCTTGAGAGCACGTTGACCAAATGACCAAACGTCCGGTGGGAAATAAGAAATTGAGGGGGTGGATTCGGAGGTGGTGTTGAATCCTAGAGATCGTCATGTCAATTATTTAAACTGAGGGGGCCGAGGCCAATGCACTGTGGTCTCGGCAGCAAAGAGTGAAGACTGTAGAACCGGTATGAACAAGACTTTCTGTGAATGCTAACAGACTTTTTTTTAAAAGGAAAGGAAACAGTGCTGAAGTTCACTGAGGTGGTTTTGCTTAGTTCGGTCCAGGAGAAAGACTGCCCCTTGAGTCATGTTACTGTAAAGCAGCGCAGACAGGATTCATGAACACTTACAGTAACAAGAATCAACATAATTAGGTCATAATTACTAAAAGAGAAAGATAGACAGAGAGAGAAAAATAGAGAGAGAGATTTCAGTTCTGAATGAGTTAATTCATGGTGAACTAATTAGTAAAGGTATATTGACTTTGGGATGTTCTGAAACTGAATGAACCCTATAATTGACAATCTAAGTGACATTACAGTAAGTAGCCAAACATGCAGTGCATCTGCCAAATAGCTATTATGCTCAACATGTTAAACTTTGCACTGATTACAGGATAAGGGTAGCCTGGGTGTTCCCATGCTGCCTTGCTCGGTGATCTCAATCGCGCAGCTAAGGCAGTCTGGAAACTAACACCCACATTTTCGCCTGATGTTGGCGACAGAACAGGGGAGAAAGCAAGACCATGATGAGCTATGCACAGACGCATTTGATAGACATCCGTGGCGCCCAATGAACGGATCTGGGCATTTTTTTCAAATACGAGAAAATGAACGTCTGGTTGCCAGACCACGTCTCATTTGAGAAGTGGGAGGCGCTAGCCAGGCTAGGATAAGGGGGGTACGGTCAGCAGTCTTTCTGACATAGCCCTTATGGGTGAACCACTTGCTCCCGCTCCGCAAACGACTTACTTCCTGTCTCATGGGCCGGAGTGTCCTACCCCCCCCCCCCCCCCGCTGTCCCCAGAACAGCTCACACCCCACAGACACGACGCCGCATGAGGCCATCGCGATCACACTGAATCCCGCCACTTCAGATGCACAGTGAAGAGTGTGAGAATGCATCCTCTTTCAAATTCATCGGATGAGCCAGCTCAAACACACAGAGGGGGAGATCTGAGTTCAGGTTTGGTCCTTATGTGGGCCTGGTGTGGGCCTTTTGTGGGCCTTATGTGGGCCAGAAAGGATCTGGTGTCAGCGCCACTGTTGCTGTCCGTAAAATTAAGTTCGGCAAGCAAAGCAGCATCTAAAAGGAGGAACTCAGGCCTGCTGTTGACACAGTGTGTGTGTGTGTGTGTGTGTGTGTGTGTGTGTGTGTGTGTGTGTGTGTGTGTGTGTGTGTGTGTGTGTGTGTGTGTGTGTGTGTGTGTGTGTCTATGTGTGTGTGTGTGTGTGTGTGTGTGTCTATGTGTGTGTGTGTGTGTTGGCTGAGGGTGCACTACCTCTGTGTATGGTAGGAGCGGGGGCTGCGTTTTAATGAAGTCAGCAGCAGCTGCGGTGATGAATGGTGCGTCTGTGGCGGCGAGGAGAGTCCAGCTCATCCTCTGGACACTGGCCTCAGCTCAGCTCACCGGCCTCTTAAGGGCCAGGATGCAATCACCTCTTCCCCCCACCTCTCTCTCTCTCTCTCTCTCTCTCTCTTTATCTTCTTTATATACTCTCTCTCTATTACTGTCTCTCACCATCTCTCCCACTTTCCACTTCCTGTTTCTCTGCCTATTGCTTTCTTCTCTCTCTCTCTCTCTCTCTCTCTCTCTCTCTCTCTCTCTCTCTCTCTCTCGCTCTCTCTCTTTCTTTCTCTTTCTCATTCTCTTTGCTAGGAGAGCTGATGTAACACAGTGTCACAGTTATGTGCTAATGAAGGAATGGCAAAAAGAGACCATCGTCGCCACAGGGAGAGAGAGAGAGAGAGAAAGCGAGAAGGAGAAAGAGGAGAGTGAGTGAGAAAGAGAGAGAGAGAGAGAGAGAGAGAGAGAGAGAGAGAGAGAGAGAGAGAGAGAAGGGCAGAAGGGTCACACCAGCAGGGCCACTGTTAAGCCCACTGGCTTCCCCCTGCCAAGCCCTCTGTCCTCTCTATTCATCTTACAAAGGCACAGCAGGGCAGAACGACGGCAGCTAAAGAAGACATATTTCCTCTATTCATTATACACCTCTTAATGCACTGCCAGGTTTCTTTAACCAAGGAATAGCTGTATGTGTGTGTGTGTGTGTGTGTGTGTGTGTGTGTGTGTGTGTGTGTGTGTGTGTATGTGCCATGCGCTGTAATATTTAGCAATATTTTAGTTATTTACTGTAGATGATGAATCCCCCTAATACTTCACAATGTCATGTTAAGAAGCATTATAACTATATTGTTCATCATTAGTCCACACATGTTTACACAGAGTGATGAATACCTCTACATCTTTACTTCTAAAGGACTCTGCCTTTCTGGGATGCTTGAAACATGTTGTTGGTATCAAATTGAAAATGAACATACAGTATATTTTCCATGAAATAGTCAGTACAGTACAGTACAGGTCATTTTCAACGTTTGATTTATTTGCATTTTACAAATGTTCTCGACTTTTTCTGATTTGGGTACATATAAACATCAATAATGACTTTCTTCTCAATACAAAGCGCATTGGTATATTTGTGTATCCAGATATGTATGGCTGCTATCTTTAGGGCTTGGCATACAGTAAAGCATGTTCAATATTTGCCCTGTAATCTGATCACGACCCTTACAATCTGTCTTCCATGACAGTGATTACTGCAGCTATACGAGGACACTGTGTTTGATTTGATAATGAGGTTCCCATGTTCACCCAGAGGATTTGCATGTTTGCACAGTAAAAGAGACAGAATCCTTAAGGCTTCCAATAATATTAAACCAGTGTGTTTGTCATGAAAGGCAAGTATTGGTTTAAGCCTCCCTTTTCTGTTGCTCATGTTTAATTTTTATCTTAATATTGGCGAGCTGCTTTGGCTCAAAAGACTCTAAGCGTATAATTGCATTTATTCAAACATCTGACATTGGAGTGTATGATGTATGTATGCATATTGGCACTCACAGCTATGAGTCAGGAGAGTTAATTGTGAAATCTAAATCATATGCAGGCATATGCGCTTAAAAAAAAGAAAGAAAAACTGAACCAGAAGTCAGCACGATAGTGTCTTGCACACATCATGGACACACACTGTGAAATGCCTAACAACAACCACAACAACAACAACAAAATAAACAAATAACAAACTAAACTCAACAATCAATCAGAGCTAAATTGGGGGTGCGTCCACAAAATGAAGATGAAACATCATATAAGCGAGTCAGCTCAGCACATCAGCCAGGCACCAGCACAGCTTGCGTCAGCCCACCGCTGAGCTGATGACTGAGACCTTGAGCACAACACCGAGCTCTCAATGGGCACTTCTAATGAGACAAAAGGCATTCTGCGCAGGAAATATCCACCATTTGAAATAATTTCACACCCCAACACACATACACAGACACAGGCA
>NC_085002.1:23846087-23891087 GCF_963854185.1 Sardina pilchardus | reverse complement strand
GAGCGAGGGAGCGAGGGAGGGGAAAAAAAGACCTTTTGCCATCTACCTGCAGTAAATATGAGAGAGTCAACCTCAGCCACCAAGATTCAGTGACAAATCACTTGAACCCTCTGTTATAAGATCGGCCGCACAGTGTCATAAACATGTTGTGACAGATGGCATATCTTATTGTGCTGCCATGACAGTCCGAGGAACGTAAAAGTGTCACAAGGCCACTGGTTGTAATTCTCATGACAGCTTTCTAAGCTTTCCGCTGTATGTTGCTACGGCAGCTTATGCATGCATGTGACACAGTCTCTCATGCAATCTAGAAATCAAACAGCAGTCACAACAACGACCAATAATGGCGACATGACTCAGTCCAGCGCTGGGTAAAGCCCATCACCATTACGAACGTCAAGATAAGACGTCAATATGAGATGTTAACGACAAGACCGCGCCAGCCACATGAGAGAGATGCTAGCCAGAGCTAGGAGTCACTGCTCTCTCTCTCTCTCTCTCTCTCTCTCTCTCTCTCTCTCTCTTGCCTTGCACTCTCTCTCTCTATCTCTCTCTATCTGTCTCTCACTCTCTCTCTCTCTCTCTCTCTCTCTGGGCCAGAGCCCCAGCCCTCCCCCTAGAGTCCCAGAGGAGGGACCTTTGACATGATTGCTTGTTTTATTGCGTCTCATTTCCCCTAATTGCAATCACAGCGGAGGCTGGCCCTCTACTTCGCGTCTCCCGGAAAGAAAATAACAAGCATCAAAAAAGAACAGCTTCATTTTTTTTTTTTTTTAACTCCAACTAATTGCAATTTTCAGCCCAAATAGCGACATAATCATTACAGGCATGGGGCGGTGCTTGACACAAGCTGCCTAGATGGAGACTGCCTCTCAATTTGTGTGTGTGTGTGTGTGTGTGTGTGTGTGTGTGTGTGTGTGTGTGTGTGTGGGTGGGTGGGTGGGTGGGTGTGTGTGTGTGTGTGTGTGTGTGTGTGTGTCTGTGTGTGTGTGTGTGTGTGTGTGTGTGTGTGTGTGTGTGTGTGTGTATGTGTGTGTGTGTGTGTGTGTGTCTGTGTGTGTGTGTGTGTGTGTGTGTGTGTGTGTGTGTGTGTGCGTGTGTGTGTGTGTGTGTGTGTGTGTATCTGTGTCTGTGTCTGTGTCTGTGTCTGTGTGCCTGTTTGTGGATACCTATGTGACAGTATACTGTGTGAGAGTGAATGTCTATCTGTTTGTGCACGTGAATACAACTGCTAGAGACAGGCTGGGAAGCTTGTCGGCTGGCTTTCTTACACTCTCCCTGTGAGAGTAAAGATTTTACTAAGACAAAAAAAATATGTCTCTTGGAAAAGTAGAGTTCCCCCCGTTCATCTGTGCCTTTCACACCCATGATGCCAAAGGCTTGGAACAGAGCGCAGTGAGTGAGTGAGTGAGTGAGCAGGTCGTCTTTGGAGAAATGGAGATAATACGAGAGCGAGAGAGGGAGAGAGGGAGAGAGGGAGGACGAGTGAAAGGAGATGAGAGGAGAGGAGTGGAGAGTGAGAGCTGCCAAAGCTGCCGACACGCTCAAACGAGCGCAGCAAAAGCTGGGGAGGAGAAGAGGGAGGAGAAGGAGAGAGAGGCGGGCGGAGGGACTATTCACGAAGGGCAACCGACGCTAACCGCTAACCGCTAACCCAACAGCAGAAGGTGCCGCGCTAGAGCTAAAGCTACGGCTTTCTCCTCCAGTGTTCCGGAACCCCCCTGCTGCTCCAGGCCCGTCTGATTGACAGCCTGGAGGATTCTCTTGCTCAGCTCACCACTGGGAGTGGGCGGATTACGGGTGGGGGGGGGGGGGGGGGGGGGGGTTGGGGGGGCTTCAGCTGGAGTGTCCTCTGAGTGCTGGACAGGTCTGACCCAGTCTGGTGGAGAGGACATTTAGGCCCGAGGGCCGTGGCATGAAGGACTCACCGCGCCTGCTGGAACTTAAGGTCGGACTCACGGTCCCACACAGCATAGATTTGGGCAATTTTGGACGGCAAAAATTTAGAGTTTAGAGAGAGCCCATAATAATGCGTACAACTCTTAAAACAAACGTGTTGAAAACAACTCAACTTGGGTCCAGATAGGGACGCTTTTGTTATTTGTTACACAGTAGGTATTGAAAATAACACAACTTGTATTGTTTCCAACACATTCATATTAAGAGTGTAGCTATGCCCCAGCCAGCTTTCTGCATCTGCTGTGAATGTTAAAGTAGTCAATGGCCCATAAAGCTTTGATGGCAATGCAGCAGGCAGCCATGTTATAAGGCAGTGTTCTTTTCTCTTTCCTGTGTTATAGCACTGACAGGGAGAGATCTGTTGACCTCACAGCCTGGCCCTGGTTTAGACAGAGGTCAAGGAAGAGGATCAAAAGTGATGGATTATTGACTTTATGGCTTTGAAGCTGATTAGGATCTAGATGGCCCATTTTTTTAAGAAGAGCCATGCATGTGGCCACACAGTGTGTGTGTGTGTGTGTGTGTGTGTATCACTCAAAAGAGCACTTAAAAGAATGAGCTTACTTGACATAAAAAGGGGGATTTCCATAAACATGCATACAAGTCTGGAGTGTGACTATGAAGGCATCAGTAAAAGTTACTTTGTGTTGTTGTCAGGTGGAAACCTTGTATGTCCAAATCCATTAGCTTTCAAGAAATTGAAAAAAAAAAAAAACTTGTATTGTGAAAATATTTCAACATTGTGTCGTCAAAAAAAAGCAACAAATATGGAGTTACAAGGTTTCCATCTGACTGCAACGTATTGACGGATTCAGAGGGGTTGAAGTAGGCCAGCACAGTCTGGTACAGTACTGTGCATCACAAAAAGATTCAGTAGGCAGTAGTGGAAAGAAAGGAGTGCAGTTGCCAGCCAAAACCAGGGCTGCCAACTCCCATGCACTGAGTGTGAGACTCACCCAATTGACACATTTGACTCTATGCTTCCTCTGATCTATTTGTGATTTCTTACAATTAAACTGACGAGATCGAGATCCATGCATTAAGGCAGATGTACGGTCTTTGGTGGACATGCCTGCCTGTAGCTATGGTATGTATTAGGCTATTAAATATCAGTGACAGACTGAAATAAACTTTTAAAAATAAATAAATAGATCAGGTGAGTTAAGAAACAATGTTTCAAAAGCCATTGTACTGGACCATACTCTGCATCTTTTTCATCAACATGACCCAACATATAGGCTTTCATTAAACACCAACTTGAATTTCCCCTTGGGGATCAATAAAGTATCTATCTATCTATATATCTATCTATCTATCTATCTATCTATCTATCTAACTTGTGGACTTGCTACTAGTACTAAGACTGTTACCATTAAAACATAATACAAATAATTAAAAAAATAAAAAAAACAAGGAAGGCATGAAAACAGTTTATCTGGAAGAATTAGGGGAGGAGAGGCAGAGGGGCCGTCCAAAGAGGGCAGGGAAAGAGGACGATAAAGTGAGAGACTGAGCCAGATATCAGGTCCTAATGAATGCTCTATAAATAATAATTAATTAATTAATTAATGTAGCCTATTTGGGAGTGTTGAATTTTTCTTTGCACGTGCTCTTTCACCTGTAAAAAAATTCACTCCAAGCTCCAGGCCAGCTGCTATCCAGAGGAGACGTAAACAATATGAAGCCATGAAGGCTGTGGTCGTTGTACTGGCAAGGACTTGGAAAATAACATTTCCATCCCTTGGATTTTCTAATCATTCTGAGAGCATGCATGTACAGCCCATCTACTGAGCAGAATAAGAGCCTTATGTTTCCTTCTTGTGCAATACATTGCTTTTTATGTCATTCTGTGTCTTCTACACACTATGTAACCTCTGCGACTACAGGTAAGTATGAATAGAGATTCAATTGGATCAGATCCCAGCTAAACAATGAACCTAACCGTGAAAACGTCCACGTCCACAGTCAAAAGCTATCAAAACTTTATCTTTTTTTTTCTTTTTTTTTTTAATGGACACTACCCAACAACTTACTGTAAACAGTTCAGTAGGTCTCTCACACACCAAGATCCTGGCCATTTTACAGAGCACCAGAGTGGGCATAGCTCAATTAACCTATTACCCTCACCTGCAGACTACTGCACAGCAAACAGCCTGACAGACAGACACGCGTGCGAAAGCTATTCAAACCGTGCCCTAGAACGGTGAAGATTGCATTCAGCATCTCTGCAGTCTGAAAACTGTGAAACAAACGGTCTGGGTTTTTAACTGACAGCTGAATCAACTCACAACCTTAGTCTGCATATCAAAAGGGGGGAAATGCAAATTCTTCACCTAAAATATCCCTAACAGGCAAGCTGCTATCTCTGAGGAAGACAGCGCTTCAGCGAGACGTCAGTTCGGTCCAGCACAGGTCCACTAAATGGGCTTTGAATGTAATGTATGGGCTCCTCTCCTCTTTTCTCCCTCGAGTGGGTCTTTTAAAGGAGCATTATCACGCGAACACCAAGATTTTTTTTTCTTTTTTGGGGGGGGGGTTGGGGGGGTGAGGCCGATAAAAATCCATTGTTACGCCGACCGAGGCTGCGGCTAGCCAGAGAGCCCGCAGTGTCCGAGGCCACCCCGTGCCAGCTATATTAAAAAATCGGTCTGTATTGCGGGATGGGAGAAAATGGACTCCGGAGAGGCGAACGCTGCAGCCCCCACGGGCGATTCACAATCTGTTTACACAGCGATTCACAACAATGCCATGCAGCGGTCCTGTTCATCGGGCCCCCAGGGCACCGGCTGCCTACCACCAGAGGGGGACTGGACAGGCGAAGGCGTCGCCAAGCGTGGAGCTGCCTGGGCCCTTTTGTTCACACATGTGTGAGGGAAAGTATATCTCTAATGTCACCTGAACACAACAGCAACAACAACAACAAAAGCAGCAGTAGCAAGGAAGCAGCAGTAGGAAGGAAGCAGCAGTATTCGTGCACACATCCACACACACACACACACACACACACACACACACACACACACACACAAACACACACACACACACTCACACACACCACATACGTGCACGCATAAACAGACAGTCACACGCACAGACAACAAACATCTCATGCATGCACGCACATTCAAAGACACCTAAGCGTACATACACACATACAAACCTCCAGTGACATGCACGCATGAAATATAAATTCAAGAACAGGGCTTGCATTTCTCAGCCTAATCCCATCACTGCTCGGCTGGATCTTGTTGTTAGTGGCGAGTGTGTGAGCGAAGGGGGCATTTTGCGGGCTCCCAGGCAACCAATTTGTTTGTTTATTGTCTTGGTGTTTTGTCGTGGTTACAGTTCATTGCAGGCTGCTGGGTCTTGGGCACGCTCGTTTAAATGGCATCTATAAAACATGGGCTGCTCTCTCTCTCTCTCTCTCTCTCTCTCTCTCTCTCTCTCTCTCTCTCTCTCTGGTCTCGCGTGCTCGCGTCGCCTCGTCCTGTCTTGACGTGTTGCCTCGTGTCTCATCACTCGACTCGGAGAGCAGCAGAGCGCCTTCACCACAGCACAGCGTGCCGATCGGGCCCCGCATGCATTCACCTTGCGTACGACACCGTCTGGTGAACGTGAACTATCAACCGGGGCCTCGTGGTTGGCTGGGAGGATGAGGAGACGTTTCTAAATATAACTAAATGCAATAGCACAATTATAGCTATGATATAAATCATACTACATTTAAAGCTCGAGCAAGCAAACAGGGTAGATGTTTTTTTTCCCCCGAATCTAATAATAGAAACTCACTTTTTTTTTTTCTGAGAGTCACCAGAAGATACACGCGAGCAAGATACATAGACACACACAAACTGACCATCACACTGACACAAATGCACACACACACACACGCATAGAGACACCCACACACACACAATCGCACACACACACACATTCATGCAGGCACTGCTTAGGCCAGCGCTTCACAATGTTGTCTAACACAGGGGATTGTGTTATTGTGCCACCCCCTCTCGCCAGGGAAAGCAGAATAAGCTGAAGCCCTTATGAGCTGTCACGGCTCCCACCGTTGGAGCCTGGAGAGAGAGGTGGGGGGGCAGTGGGGAGGGGGGGGGGGGGGGGGGGGGGTTGAGTGCACTGGCTTGGGCTGGGGATGTCATAAAAAGAGATGAGTTCCATCCACCGAGTTACAAAAGCATCAGATGATCTTTGTGTGTGTGTGTGTGTGTGTGTTTGTGTGTGTGTGTGTGTGTGTGTGTGTGTGTGTGTGTGTGTGTGTGTGTGTGTGTGTGTGTGTATGTGTGTGTGTGTATGTGTGAGTGAGTGTGTGTGTGTGTGTGTGTGTGTGTGTGTGTGTGTGTGTGTGTGTGTGTGTGTGTGTGTGTGTGTGTGTGTGTGTGTGTGTGTGTGTGTGTGTGTGGTGAGCTTGTGTGAGGGTTGGCTTGTGAAAGAAGAGGGCAGGGTTAGCGTGACACGACACACAGAGAAGGAGAGATGCCACTCTGTGGGGAGGAGAAAGGACCAGGCCAGAGTGAGACTGCAACTTCACGCAGATTAATTCAAATGGATGGATCAGCGTGACGTACTGTACACTGTACACGTGAGACGTCCAACTACTTTCAGACACACAGTGCCTGCAGTAATACATGCTTTTACACTGCATTATAGGCTATAGCAGACTACCACACACACAGTGGCGTACCACCTAAAATGGATCTTTAAAAGCATGTGAAAAAATTATTCATTTACACGTCTTACTGGAGCTTTCTCACATTCGTACTTCAGAACAGCAACAGAGGTTCTGGAAGACATTCCCTGTCAGCTTAAGTCAGCAATGTACACTGGTCCATATATGTGAAGTAAATCAGCAAATCAGGCTTCACACAGCGAGGTGAAGCACACACACACACACAGTATGACCCCGGAGCAGTGAACTGCCTTCATACAGCGGTACTCTGGGAGCAGTGAGGGGTTAGGTGCCTTGCTCAAGGGCACTTCAGCCCTTGGATGTTGGGTCTGAGAGTGCTCAACCCCTCTCCACCACCCATTTTTCCTGCTGATCGAGGTTTGAACCGGCAACCCTGCGGTCACAAGCCCCGAAGCCCTAACCATGGCTGCCCAACATGTGCTCCCCTCTCCTGTTGCAAACACGCAACTTGTGGGAGTCCACTGGACCAAAAAAAAAGACTTCAGCTAGAGATCCTATTTATAAGATTAAGAGCCGGAGATGGAGGCTTTGCTTTCTCATAGATAGATAGGCGCAGATAGTCCCTGGCTTCTGGGCTAGTTCACCCCACTGGTGGTGAGAGAGGTGGAGTTCTGGGCTGAGTGTGTACACAGGCTGGTCCATGTGTCCCATGTCCCTCCCCTCCTCTCTTCCATCGCCATCCATCCATCCATCCATCCACCCATCTATCCATCCATCCATCCATCCATCCAGCCCAAGAGAGCATCAGTAAGCTTATGCATGTGTAACTGCATTGTGTTTGACCGACTGCGCGGTTCAGCCCTGTACCTGTTTGGTCTCGACTCGAGCCCCCAACAGCTCCTGTAGTTGCGAGGTGGGCATGCTAGCAAGGGAGCTAAAAAAACATGGGTGCTAGTAGCTCTTACTAGCACACGTCTGAAGGCATCAGGACTCAGGAGGGAGGTTTACATTACGCAAAGCTGCCTTACACACACACACACACACACACACACACACACACACACACAATACCTTGTACAATCCGTTACCTGAGCAATCGATTTGAGGTCCAGCCCTTGAAGCTTACATCACTTCCTCTCACATAGGCCCCTGAGCAGCATGGAGCACACCAACAGAACAAGGAAATGAGGCTGAGACAGACGCAGACACAGACACACACTTACACACACATGTACTCAAACACACACACATATGCACATGCACATGCACACACCCACCCACTCTCTCTCTCTCTCTCACTCACACACACACACACACACACACACACACACAAATAGACGCAACAATATATGCACCACATATGCAAGGTATTTTTGAATGTTCAACAAAACACATCTATAGGAATAAGAACAAACCCTTATTTTTCCCCAAACTGATTCATCAATACATACACACACACACACAAAAGGAAACAAAGAGTTGTTGAGTGTACATGTTTGAGAGCAAGAGTAGAGAGAGATCAATTGATAAAATAAACTGAGCTAGAGAGCGAGCCAGCGAGTGAGTGAGAGAGAAAGAAAGGCGAAAGACACACTAAAATATGGAGTTCACATACATGTGTACAGAAACACAGACAAGAGAGGGAGAGAGCAGGAGAGAGAGAGAGAGAGAGAGAGAGAGAGAGAGTGCGCCCTGTGAAGTGAATGAGATAATGCTTAAAGTCAGAGGCCTCCCATTAGGAGCTGCTCTGCAGCATTTGATCTCGGGAGCTAAAATGTTCTGCCTTACAGCATTAGCACCTTGAAAGCTGCAGGATTTTCTCTTCATCCTATTAGTGCTGCAGCCAAATGCATTGACCCCTCTTTATAAGACCATAAAACATGTCTCCTGCAGCATTAGGCTGTCGTCTATATCCATTCCCCGCAGGTCATAATGAGTATCTGACTGCAAGAATTTATTAGGTGGACACGGGTTCAGGTTGGAAAAAATAAAGTATAAGTCGGGGTTAATGAGGAAGTTCACATGTGCTGCAATATGCTGCAATACTCGAACTTTTCAGAGAGCATCAGGCTGTCTGTTTGGATGGCTGGAGTATGCTGCCAAACAATGTGGTGTAGGTCACTCCAAAACTAGATTTGCCAGAGCATTAATATGATGTTCTGTAACTGCAGTCAATTTCATTTCATATTGTTCACTCGGAGATGCCGATGTTGACACACTTGGCGTGTCCCTTCATCTGATAAATTGGATTAAGTGTCTGTTAAATCTGATACACTGACAAAATGGAGAGACTAGTCCTTCATCACGAATCAGACTTCGTCGAAATAATCAAATAATGGCCGAGGGTGGCCTTTGCTCTGTCCGTCAGCAATTCCCACAAATAACACCGCCACAATAAAAATCAACCGAACACAGGGCCACCGGCACATTCAAGGGTTGCTGACGGCAATCTATAAAACACAATAATGGGTCACTTGTCACGAGGGTGTGAAAGAGAAGATCTACAGCACCTTCTCTCAATTAATCACCGCACAAGAGTATCAACGCGCAACGAGAGCCGTAAGGTTATTACCGCTACTGTTCAGCAGGACGAAATGCGATGATAGCACTAATTGCAGGGGGAAAAAACAGCTGACCGCGCCAGGCATGACAGGGGGAGTGAAGGGCAGATGAAAGAATAGAGATGAGAGGGGGAGAGAGGAGAATGAGAAGGGTAGGAGGAGGAGAGGAGGAGAGAGGAGGAGAGAGGAGGAGGGAGGGGATCACAAGAAAAGAGGCGCAGAGTGCACGCGTAATGATGAGGAGCCTGTGGTGGAGATAAGGCAGGGCTTTTTTCCTCTCCGAGAGACCACTGTCCGCGCCTTTCACAGAGTAACGGCGGGTTTCACGGGCCCCTTGGAGAACCTCCCCTCTAAACCTTTTTATATCGCCCACTGAGCACAGATTATATTACAGCGGGAGAGAGTATTATAGAATTGAGGCTGTGTAAGTGGTCAAACATACCACCCCTGCCTAAAGTCGACAAGATGTGGGCAGGTGATATCAACTCCCAGGGCCACGGGTTTGACTAAAGTGAAGTAAAATACCCCTCTCTCTACCTCCCCCCATATCCACAGTTTCCTATTACAAGCTAGTGCCATGGTCATATTAAGACTGGAATAGGATAACTGTTGGTATTGAGGCTCCGGTATCCAGAGCCAGATTCAGTCGCCCATACCCAAAGCCGAGCTCACAGGCTGAGGGGTGTGAGCCTAAACCTGGAGGTGATGAGCTTTCAGCTTTCAAGAGAGACCGATTGACAAACAGAAATTCCAACTCGTCTGACATGATCATGGGAAGTATGTTATAGTAAACTACAGAACTATTATATTTGACATTTACTTGTATACATAACCTGTGCTGCAGTCATGCCAGCAGTTTAACCAGCTCTTTAAGAAACAGGTACAATGTGTTCTAAAATGGAATAAAAACACCTTCCTTCATTTTGCCTTTGAAGGGAGTTTGAATCCCAGAAACTGCTGATGATATTATTCAGTACACCGGCACATGATGTGCTATAGACTGTATGTAAGACAAGGATATATGTTTCAATACAAGAAATTCACAATCATGCATACAACGCATGTACGTATGACGTGATACAGCGCGCACTGCAGGTCGTGCTATGTGGTCAAAATGAGTTATGGAGCATGTCAAACAAACAAACACGTCTGAACACCACACCAACACCAGCAACAGTGCTACATTAGTTAAACACAATTACCTTAAGCTTAATAGATAGTCGAAATATGCCTTTCACACCTGTCCAGACCATTAAGCTCGTTTCTAAATGACTATATTGTTTTGGGGGGTTTATCGTGTAGCTTATGTCCTTTTAAAACGTGTTCTCTCTTTTATAAGGCAGGTGAATAATGGTTTCATGTTCAATATAAAACACGCTTTTCATACTTTACGGAAATAAGTCAATTCCAGCCGCAATTTAAGCTTTTGGATATGATTTACAGCCAGCCCAGGTTCATATGTCTGCTGTTTCGCTGCGACGTTTGCTTTCCACAGATCCTACCTAACAACTAGACAGGAATAACAATTAAAATGCTCGAATAGAGTGGATTTATAATTACCTGTCGTAATGCTCTTAATTGATCCAGATAGATGCCTCCTTCATTTCTTTTCCATTGTCAAAAATAACAGGGTAGCATCTGAGAAAGATATTTTCCTTTACGCAAAACCGCCCGGAAGAAAACCATCACCTAAGGAAAAAAACTACTGGAATTGTTGGATTGTTAACCTTTTTTACCGTGCGATCCCTGAGTCAAGAAAAGTCTGTATTAAGATTTCCACGCTCGGCCAAACTCCCGTCTCAGTACGTCAGGTGCGAACAGCGGCGGCTGGCAAAGTTCCTCAGCTCAAGCTGGCTTTACAAGTTCCCGGTTCAAAACGACTAATAATTCACACTTGCAACATAGGGTTCGCTGAAATTATGTTACGATCAGAGTGGCGAAACAGTATATCCAGCATTGTTGTTCGTTTAACTTCAGCGGCATGCTTTTTGCTACTGGAATCATCTCGGGGAAAGAGTTGGTTACGCGTGCGTACCGAGATGTTGAAAACGAAAGGCAAGATTTTCGCATCAGAGGAGTGGTGCACTTCAAGCGGCACTTTGAATCCTCGGGGAAGACGGGCTTATCATCATGGTAAACTGGCGCCATCCTGTGGTAATATAATGAAACTAATGTTTTTTAATATCTAGAAATTCCTCAACCCATTTTGCCGCGTTATCTGTAGTAGGCTATGTCTTATCTTGGGGCAGCTACATGGCTAGGTTATCTCCAATAAGCACACATCCTGTAGCATGAACAATTATGTCAAACTCCTGAATAAATCCATAGAAAATTACTGTCACTAACTGTGCACAAAATTACCAAGGTTACTAGCACCATTGAACTCAATGCATTTCTGACATCTATGCCATAACAGCTGTTAACATCAGTGAAGAAACAAGGCTTCATTGGAGCTTGGCTATCTATCCATCTGGCAGGCAAAAACCAGGGCATAGGCAGAGGCAGAGGCAGGGGTCTGGGCTGGCAGATATGCATTTGCTCAGGCATGACATGGACACATCCAAAGCAATTTTTCACACTGACTCGAGAAAGTTTATTTCAGCATATACAGAGAGGGGACTGCATGCATGCTTTATTTTTTATCAAGTCTCCTAGTTTTTAGATAGACTTTGTCGTTTTTTTACAGATGTCAGTGTGTAGGAGGTCTTCTTTGATACTCAGGTCACTGCTTTGCCCAAATGGAAATGAATGAAAAGAAGTGTTTTAAGGTGAATCATTTCGATGCAAATAGGACATATTCCAGATATCAGGTGCCAATTGGATGCATGTTGCCATCATCATAAACAAAATTTGTGACCCTATAGGTGTAAATTAAATATGCATGAGGAAATTCCTCGGGCTGAAATGGACTTGTCACCGTGAGTGTGATATTGGAGACTTGTGGAAAGACTCTGCTGTGTGTGTGTGTGTGTGTGTGTGTGTGTGTGTGTGTGTGTGTGTGTGTGTCAGCCTCACCACTGCAGATAAAGCCCTCTCTCTGTGATACATTCCCGCAATATCTGCCTTTGCCAAAGGGATACACTGAATAGGGCTGTAATGTACTAATGCGGTTTTCATAGGGGTGCATGAATTAACAAAGAACGGGTGTCCCCTTGTAATTGGGGGCATATTTTCTGCTCTAGTTCCCCGCCCTGCCTGCTCGGCCGCCTGCCTCTCTCTGTGTCCACTCTCACCTTGGACGTTGGTTGGGACATAAAAAGCCTGGACAAGAGCAGCGGGGCACTGAGTGTATCTCTCGGTCTCTGGGCCTAAAATATAACTGGGGACTGTAAAAGACACGGTGCTACTTTCCCTGACCTCGCCCCTGTCTGCTCCAAAGACCTGATGAGGACTGGGGGAGAGAGGGGGGGGGGGTAGTCTGGGAAATGGATGGATGGATGATTGATGGAGAGAAACAGGCAAAGGGAGAGAGAGGTGAAGGAAAGAGTAAGAGAGGGAAAGAGGAGAAGAGGGGGAAGCTAAAGATAAACAACTTTATATCTTATACTTTGAAAGTCTGAGGGGAAAAAACAACAACAACAAAAGAGATGAACATACCTCTGTTCCTCTGGCTCTGTCTAAACTAACACAAATAACAGTAATCAGCCTCGGGCCATCCCACTACAGCACCGGCCACAAACAATCAACAGAGGACAATTCAATCCTATTTGGCTCCGAATACAAAACTCACCTTAGTATACCTGACTGGATTGGTTTACACCAGAGAGAAAATAAATAACTGCAGCCAGTAATCACAGGCTTACAAGGAAATCACAAAGAACAGTCTGGTGCAGAAAGGGCATATGGTTCTCCCCCTGCAGCCAAGGCAACATGGACATACTCCACAGAACTAAATACTTAAAAAATACTCTATAGCCAAACGGGAAACAATTTAACTTGTTCGGTTATTTTCAGAAATTCAGTCATAAGCCCAGGATGTCGGCTTATTTACACACATACAGGTTAAAAAGAGCATAAGGATGTGTAGAGAATTCTGGTGCTAGTCAGAAAACCCTCGACCATACACACAACTAGAACACACACAGAGACATTCACATACATATAGACTCACAGTTCTCAATGGTGATTTTGCTGCACAGGAATTATGTGTTTGTATGTGCCATTACTGTATCTGTGCAGTGTTTCTGCCGTTACCATCTTTTTACAGTATTACTTCCCACTAATGCTCCAGCAATGCATTCTACCTCTTGCCACACCGATATAGTGCATCTGAAATTGTGTGTGTGTGTGTGTGTGTGTGTGTGTGTGTGTGTGTGTGTGTGTGTGTGTGTGTGTGTGTGTGAAAGAGAGAAAGGCAGAGAGGGGCACACAGTCGTAATGGCCTGAGGGATGCAATGCTGCATCAATAATTCAGAAGCACCCATGCTTAATGCCCCTTTAATTCAACAGGTCCTGCCATTGTGAGCTTCTCTCTCCCTCTCTCTCTCTCTCTCTCCCTCTCTCTCTCTCTCTCTCTCCTCTCCACCTGATGGGAGGCCAACGGATGAAGCGTTCACCTCGGTCTACTCCGCCGCTGCACTCAAGCACTGGCCACTCCACTCGGCTCCCGCGGCCGCTATCACGCAATTACAGCCCAGGAGACCCGTAATGAGAGATTGACGCACCACGGGAGGGTCGGAGTGCAGAGAAGAGCCTCTCCTTCGCTCCTGACACTGGTACTGGTCAGGGTGCATGGGTGTGTGTGTGTGTGTGTGTGTGTGTGTGTGTGTGTGTGTGTGTGTGTGTGTGTGTGTGTGTGTGTGTGTATGTGGTTGGGTGTGTGTGTGTGTGTTTGTGTGTTGTTGAGGAGGCAGTATAATGGGATGCGATCTCTAATCACGGAAAATTGTGGTGTTATTACGAACATCATTTTCAAAGCTTTTATTGTATTCCTCCATAGGAACCAGATAACTGTTCCATCAGAAATCAGTGGGGAGAACCAAGGTCAAACTAGGACCAAGGAGTAAGACCGGAGCACTCAATACCTTTTAATGCTTTAATAAACAACAACGAAAGAGCAACAACATAACATTTTGATGCCCAAAGCGTCTTCTTCAGAGTGCAGAGTGACTCTGAAGATGATGCAGGGTCGTCGAAACGTTAGTCACTTTGCACCATTAAAGCATTAAAAAGTGAGCGCTCCAGTCTCGCTCCTTGGCCCTAGTTTGACCTTGGGTCTCCCCACTGATCCCCGTGTCTTGTTCCGTGAGCACCAACCAGGCTGAAGCACAAGTGACCCCCTGCAACTGTTCCATCAGACATGTTTATCCAAAGTAACTTATATGTTTCAGTTATATTATAAGGGCCATTTTCCCCGGAGCAACTCGGGGTTAAGTGCCTTGTTCAAGGGTACAACTGTGGAAGGCAGGAAAAGTAACCGACAACTTTTCAAGCTTCTGCATTTAGCCACTATGCTACCATCACCGCCTTTGCTTTGTTTGTTGTTTTTCATCTTGTATGTGTTGCATTCTTTATTTCATTCTCTTTCTCTTTCTCTTGTTTGAGATCCAGTCCTATGCTTCATTTTGTTTCCTTGTTCGTACTTCAGACCTGTTGTTGTTCTAATATTGGAAACAGCCTTGTGGCTCTTGTTTTGAAGCAGGTTATTTTTCTGCGCTTGTGATTGTTCTCGCTCCATGTCACCATCACCACCTTCATGTCACAAGGGATAAAAGTGCTTTCATGAGCAAATATGGAAAAGCTTGTGCATGCATCAGAATGATTTTACCCAGAATTCAATGGCAACACATCGTGCTAATTTAATTTAACAACAAATACATAACACAACAGTAATAACAGATTAAAAAATAAGTGCAGTGAACTGGGATAAAGCTGAAACAGTGAGTAAGATTCCCTCATGCAGTCATGGCAGGCGGTTAACAGTATGGTAACAGACAGTAAAACTATTTTCAAGTGAAACAGCTGTAGAGTTATATAGGTCATGACTTGTTTACTGCCCACATGAGTTTGAGTGTATTATTGTTGAAATATCACATCTGGTAAAACACTGACACAATCCATACTCTCAACCAGAAGACCAGTCTATACCCAGGTGTTCCAAACATCCTGCAGCATCAGATGCATTATGTTCCTATAACAGTTCCTCCATCTTGTCCTCACTTAACCTACAGGCTTTTCTTTTTTTCATCTTAATTTCGAGACCGCATGTAGGACATTTATTATGACCATCTTACCCGTAATAAAATATGCAGTGGAATTAAAGGAATGACAATGGGACTGCATGATGAGCCTGGCTAATGACGGTCATAGTCTTGCATGCACGAGCACTCTCTCTGTTTCAAACGACAATGACCGTAATTCAATTTTACATTTTATCTCCTAATGGCGACTTTAAAAACACGCCACAGATGAAAAGAATTCGTCTGAAGTGCTGGGCTGTGGCTTCCAATGCGTCTCTGATGAGATAAAGATGAGAGAAGATGAAGAGCTGGAATCACAGTACTCTAAATGAATGGGCAGAGCCTTGTTCTCAGTCACATTCATAAGGCGGCTTTAGACTTGCAGAGGCATGATTGTGCCCTGGTGTTTCATGGTGTTTGTGTTCCATCTACTAAGGGATTGCACTACAGGTGCAACTAGAAGAGGTGAGACACAAATAAGAGCTAGAAAAGGGAAATTGCACACACACACCACACATACACACACACACACACGCACGCACGCACGCACACACACACACACACACACACACACACACACACACACACACACACACACACACACACTCACACACGCACAACACACGACCCAAGCAACCCGTGCCATGGGCAGTGGATACTATCGGTGTAAACTTTCACCAATTGTCAATTAGTGTGAAAAGGTCAAGAGGTCAGTCACCTCTTGAAAAGCAATCGTATCCACTGTGCTCTGTGTGGTCTGTTATGGCAATTGATTGACCTGCCATTGACTAAGCTGCAACACACAATTATTAGTCTGATGTTGGAATATTTGGAATCTCTGTTTTTGAATGCTTGAACTTGATCACAACAATATAAACTCTACAACTTAGAGTTGCCATTATTTTATCAAACTGTGTCATGTTTCAAGTCAGGTTTAAGATTTCTTTGTGGACTACGTGGCAATGGTTGCTGATCTCCAAAGCCACCTTTTTCCTACATGCGCCTCAAAGGGGAAAATCAACTGCCGTTCCTCCAAGTTTGACTTATGATATATACGGCTGTTCTTGGGTTACACTTCCTAGCCCCATGGATCAATCCAGCCGACAGAAAACCATTTATCCGATCTCAGCTGTCACGGGCTGAGAGCACTTTGTCCATTGGGAGGTGATTCTTTTTCTCCGCTCTTCTCCCGGCGCAGGAAATATCTCCATTCAAATCTGTCCGACTATCACTCTTGAAGATAGATCTCATCATCGCGTCCCAGACGCAGAGGGGATATGCATCTGAGGTTTTTCCTGAAGAATATTTATGAATTTGAAGATTTGTGGAGGAATATTCTAGAAGGTAAATGATGATGATATGGCCTTCTAACCCCCAAGCAGTTGAATACGATCATATTTGTCAGTGTAGATTTCACAAGCTTGGGACATCTATCACATTAGTTCTCATTCGCGCATCTGTCTCAGATTAAGTCACATGCGTCTGGAGTATCTGCGACTGTCATGAGACACCATAACAACCCCCAAGCTTCTTCTCTTGAACTTCTAGTGCTAATATCTTTAGAGCACTTTAATGACCACTCACTGCACTAATAAACCGCTCATATGTGTCCCTGTGCATTATCACTGACAACACTAATGAACACCATTATCGTGCTCATCATTAACATATAGTTTGTTTCTAAGCTTTCCTTTTTTCTTCATGCTGGTTCCTTTTAATCACTGCGGAACATTTCAGCTGTTCTAATTGCGTGCACGGATGTCAAACGAGCCTATCATCTCGTTCAGCTAATTAAGAAAAATGTCCTTCTCTGAGGTTGTAAAGTCTGTAATATGATACATGTGTGTAACAGTTTTCTATCAATGAGATGTGGATAAGAGGGGCAAAACATATCACTGTCTATTTCTTGTTGTCTAGTGCCCCCTGTTGGTCAAAATGGTAGAAATACTCATTGCAATGTAAACAAAGGAGGACATTGCTTTACGTATATTATCTAAACCATGGTGAGGTGTGATTTCAGCTATTTCAGTGAATTCAATTACATTATGACTTAGGGACAATCTGAACACAGGGGGTCACAGATGTTGCAGGTTAGGGGGTTATGTTTACGTCAGTTGCGTGAGCTACGTGTGATGTCTGTATGTTAACGTAAGCGGAAGATGTGTGTGTACAGCAGCGCGAGAGGATAGAGCAGACACAGTAGTAGAGGCAGCCGTTTTAAGTAGTTGCATCTGGTCTCTTTACTTTTCATGCCCACCGTTGTTTGTTGTAAGCTCCGCTGACAAATAAAATCCAACTAAACGAGCCGACGGACTGTTCACTTGTCTGAAGAGGGAACCGCACCACTGTAAGTTACCCAGAGAGTGAAGTTAGCTGCCAAGAACGGTAACACTGGGGGCTCGTCCGGGATATTATGATACCATTTGCAGTTATGGCCTACCGGGCTACCAAACACAGTTCAACAGGGTTCACCCCGAACATGATGCTCTTTGGTCGAGAGTTGACTGAGCCCATTGATCTGGTGGTGGGCCTGCCACCAGGTCATGAGTATGGGAAGACACCCCCCCAGTATGTGTTGCAACTTCGAGAGAGGTTTGAGCTTGCTCACCAAATTGCACGAGAAGCTCTGGGTCAGTCGGTAGAGCGTGCTAAGAAGCAGTACGATAAGAATGCCGCACAGACACACTTTGAAATTGGTGATGCAGTCTGGCACCTTGTGAAGGGAACAAAGAGGGTGAGGGGAAAGATTAGGAAGTTTTTGCCATCCTATGAGGGCCCATATTTCATATTGGGCCAGCTAGATGATTTGGTGTACCGGATCCAGAAGTCTCCAAGAACGAAGATTAAGGTTGTTCATCATGATAAACTCAAGCCGTATCACTCCCGCACTCCCTTGGACAACAGCTGGGTACTCAGAGATGCTGGAACATGGCAGCCTGTCGAGATTCCGCCACCTGAGCTTGACTTGGACCGCGACGATCCGATGGCGGATTTATCTAGTTTGTTCCAGAACAGCATCAGCAGTGGAGAACGGGTGGTGCCAAATACCACTCAGCCGAGTGGGTCTGCAGTGCTCGATGGAGGACAGCCTAGTGGGGGTAGCACAGTGCAGCAGGATGGAGCATCAGCTCCCACCCATTCTCCTGTGGGTCCAACGTCTTCTGAGAGGCCAAAGAGAAATCTACGACAACCAGACCGGTTTGGTGACTGGTTGTGTTCTTGAACTGAAAACTTAAGTTGAAAACTTGATTGTTTATAACATGTTTTGTTTTCTGTTAGAAAGTGAATGTATGGCTGTAACTTTGTTTCAACTTTGCATTGTACGTGGGCGTTTAGTTAGCTAATGTCGTTCGAGTAAGTCATGTACCCTATCAGCATGATGGTGTGTTAACTTACCAGTTATATGCTGTGATAATCTTTTCATTTTATTTTAAAGGCTGGATGGACTCCCCCCTATGTGCTAGCCAATTTGGGCTGCTCCCTAGTTTGCTTACACCTTCACTGTGTGAATCCGTTCTGATCTACAGACCCGCATCACTGTGCTACCCACCACTGCCTATTTCACTGTGCCTTGTGCTACTTCAAGCTCCAGTATGCATTGAATTATTTCAGTGAATATGGACTGTATGGACTGTTACAAGTGCTGTCATCATTGACGGTGGGATTGGAGTTCAGATGGACTGAAAGATAAACCCTTTAAAAAAAAAAAAAAACTGACCTTATATCATTGTGATGATTGTATTGTGTCATGTAATGGATTGTTATGAAAATGCTTAATGCTGGAGTGGTGTTAGGGTTAATCACCATCCAGAGTGGGGGTAGTGTTGCAGGTTAGGGGGTTATGTTTACGTCAGTTGCGTGAGCTACGTGTGATGTCTGTATGTTAACGTAAGCGGAAGATGTGTGTGTACAGCAGCGCGAGAGGATAGAGCAGACACAGTAGTAGAGGCAGCCGTTTTAAGTAGTTGCATCTGGTCTCTTTACTTTTCATGCCCACCGTTGTTTGTTGTAAGCTCCGCTGACAAATAAAATCCAACTAAACGAGCCGACGGACTGTTCACTTGTCTGAAGAGGGAACCGCACCACTGTAAGTTACCCAGAGAGTGAAGTTAGCTGCCAAGAACGGTAACACAGAATAACATGCACTCAGTGAAGAAGGTCCTATGCACACAGACATACTGAATCTTATTTTACTGTAAGTCACGGTCAGTTTACACTTACAGTAACACTGATAAAGGTCTTCATTGGTGTCACGAAGCGTCGCCTTGACCCAACTCTTTTGTGAAAAGGTGTACACACCCAGTGTGTGTACAATAACATTCTTTTATGAATCTGTGATTCCTCCTCTGTGATGAACAGCTAGCTGACTGCTTTACTTCACTACGCTAACCATACCAATGCAGTGGTGTCCCCTTACCTCTATGCATATAGAGATTACGTGTAAAATAATGCACAGGTAGGGAGATATATCTGATTAAGATTGAATGCAACATGCTAAATTGAAAGATGTTGATTACTTTAAAGACACAAGGAGAGTAGCAATGTCTTTCCCTTCCCTCAGAGTGACTGTGTTCTGTTCCTTGTATCTGTCACAATGTAATGCCAGTTCCAGTAGTTTCCGCATTCCACAAAAGTATCAGTTACAGCGGCTTTGGTGTACAATAAGACCTCTGACTGTGGAAGCAGTGGAGTCACACTGCCAGGTGTCAAGAAGGGCTTCCTACGCTGACACAGATAAGAGTGTGTGTGTGTGTGCGTCCGTGTGTGTGTCTGTGTGTGTGTGTCCGTGTGTGTATGTGTGCGTGCGTGCGTGCGTGCGTGCGTGCGTGAGTGCGTGCGTGAGTGCGTGCGTGAGTGCGTGCGTGCGTGCGTGCGTGCGTGCGTGCGTGTGTGCATGTGTGTGTGAGTGTGTATGCACACATGTGTGCGTGCATGTGTGTGTGTGTGTGTGTGTGTGTGTGTGTGTGTGTGCATGTGTGTGCGCACACTCGTCTCCCTGAGCACTGCACTGAGCATCAAAAGACAGGAAACTGAGGAGACTGGTGGGCGGGGAGTTCTGACTCAGACAAAGCTCTGTCTGTCACTGTGGTAGGTGACAAAGGAACCTGAGAGAGAACGAGAGAGAGAGAGAGAGAGGGGGAGAGAGAGAGAGAGAGGGGGGGGGGGGGGGAGAGAGAGGGGGGGAGAAAGAGAGAGGGGGGGAGCGAGAGGGGTAGAGAAAGAGAGAGAGACAGGGGGAGAGAGAGGGGTAGAGAAAGAGAGAGAGAGGGGGGGAGAGAGAGGGAATGAAACACACAAACAGAGAGACATTTAGATTGGCATGAGAAGCTGAAAACAAAATGAACGGAGAGAGGGGGGGGTGAGAGAGAGAAGACAGAGAAAGGAAAGGGAGCATGACAGATGAGAAAGTAAAGAAATAGAAGGATACAAAACCAGTGGCTGAGAGACCGAGAGAGAAAAAGAGGTGTCATCATCATCTGTCACTCTGTCACTTGTTTAGTTTCATACACATCTCACAGCTCTATACATTTCATCATAACCCTGAGACTGACAGAGAGACATGAGAGACAGACATTAGTATACGTCACGACTGTCTATACTGTATGCCAGAGACATACAAACAATTCAACTTGACCTTCTTGTATTCGTTTTTATTATGCTTGCATATCTCCCAGTATGCAAAAATGACAGCTGACTGTAGACCATGTGCGGTAAGTACACACAGGAGAGCATAAAGCTGACCTTCTGTAGCCCGTCACCAGGTCAGACTTTGACTTATGCACACTGCCAGGCCAGAACAAAGTTGCTTTTCATTGGCCTCCTTTTCGCTGTGATTCACCATGGCATGGTTTCAAACAACCTTATGCAAGCGCAAAACATTTGTTTTTTTTTTGTCCACAGTTGTATTCTTTTTTTTGCCAAGATCTTTTATTAATAACAGGAAAGTGGACCCTCTGTATAAAGTATTCTTTTAACACATCCCAAAGACATTCAGCGGGTTTAAATCAGGACTCTGTGGTGGCCAATTCATCTGTGAAAATGATTCCTCATCTCCCTGAGCAACTCTTTCACAGTATGAGTCAGATGAATCCTGGCATTGTTCTCCTGAAATATGCCCATGCCAAAAGGGAAAAAAAGATTGAAGCAACCCTGATAATAACACTGTCTCCAGAGGCTCGTACAACTTTTCATACTGAAATTACTTTCCTCATCATCCAGAGAGCGAATATAAAGGCATGAATAGGTTATTACGTACAGTAAGTAAAGTAGTAAATTATACTCTAAGTAAACTGTAAATGAAACTGTCCAAATAGGTCAATGACATGAAGCTAGCCTTCTCTAATTAACCAGCCTGTCACTCTGGGTTACATTTGATTAAAGTGGCAGTGCACTGTATGCAATAGTATGTAAAGCCTCTGACCTGTTTTTACATTCTAGGCTAGGCACACTTCACATAATGATTTATTGAGCTAGTAGACAATGCAGTTATTTTCAGCTTTGTGCTTAAGGCATTATTTTGCGTTCATCCGCTATTAAGTCTGCCTGCAGAAATGCCTCAGACAAAGGAATAGTACCGAAGATTTATTTGATGCATTCATCTTTTCATTTTTTTTATAATGAGACTAGAAATAGTCTCACTGATGTATAGACAAACAAATTTCACTTCAGTCAAAACATCTTTCCATCTACTGTATCGGTGCATCATTGCTCTCAAATTTATATGGCAATATTTTGTGTCAGAAGAAAATAGAATCATCTAGAAATACCTCTTTTATAACAACAATCCCTGTGTATGGTTGTATGTAAATGCATAATTATGCATAAAAGACAGCTATTTGTTGCTAAATTATATGCATTTGGTAGATTTTCAACAGCTCAACACCTTAGCTTGCTCCTGTAATGAGCATAAACGACCAGTCACTTGCTCTCCATTCACTGAGGCTAACTGTGGGGAATTCCATTGAAGCAACAAGTTGATTCGATTCCATCCGTGTCCAACTGTCTGAAAGAGATCTCTGTCCCGCTGTTCCACGAAGAGAATAGAAAGTTGTTAGGGCATAATTCAATCTCAGTTTTCTAAATGTGGCTCCTGCAACAAATGACATTTTGGCTAAACAGTAGCTGGAAACTTGAAGACAACCCAGCTTAATGGTGGGTATAAACTCTGTCCACAAAGACGTTAGTCCCTGATTCAACAGAAAATATTTATAAGTTCATTGTACAATTATTAAAGTATGACCTAAAAAAAATCCACGATTCTTAATAAAGAAACTGTTCTGATTGGACTATACAAATATAGACTATCCCTCTATGAAGGTTGCATATCCCTCTGTAAGGGCTCCAGAGTCCTTGGTGAAGTTGTGAATATGAATTAATCCTGTGTCAGGATTCTTCTGGTCTGGGACAGAACCACACAGCCCACAAGAGGGTACTCAAACATCAGCAGTGTAGAAGATACCAGTATATTGGCCTACCATACCAACACACCATGGACAATATTAAGGGTAAATTGAGTTGTTCTTTTAAACAGAGCTTCTAGCCTAAAGGGGAAGCATGTGGGTGGGATTTAGGTTGATGTGAGCTGTGAGTGAATTTGTTTTAATTACTAAATAGGCCTACTAAAAATAGCCTTCTGTCACATATTTAGCCCACTGTAACATGATGAAAACACAATTGTTTCTAACTGTAGGCTGTTGGAACAATATGTAAAAGAAACTAGATTAAAGGATCATGTAAATAATGACATTATTATTACTATTTCCATTATCATTATTCTTATTCTTATTCTTATTAACATTATTATTAACATTATTATTATTAGGGTATAACGGAGGTGTTTAACATTGCAACATTTATAACGTGAAAAATAGTGTTTAATAAAGATGTAACCAAAATTTGGGATGGCAATGGAATTGTTGCACATGGTTATTGTGCTATTGCACTAGACTAGTTGCCTGCATTCACTCGCCCACCGCCTATGACGATATGGTGGCTAGCTGAAAGGGACCGCCGCACCGCTCTCTGCTGTGGAGGTTACTTGCCGTAGCCTACGGACTGGTATGATTATACATCCTGCATTGCCAAATCCTCTTGGGTGATACGCACTCGGCTCATAGAGCGGGCTTTTTTTTCTACGAGAAAAACATTGTCTGTCAAAGCGTCACATGGGGTCAGAAACGATCGCTTCCTGCATAGCGTTTTATCTCCGGGAGTTTGGTTTGTCTCCGCCGTTCATTTTTATTAATGAATTGATTTGAAGTCGCAGTGTCTTTTCTTCATGACATATTATTACCGCAATGATAAGCAAAGTTAAAAATGCCATGTCCACTCTGGTGGGAGGGATAATGCCGCACGGCCACCATCATCACCACCAGCACGGCTCGGGCAACGTTCAGAACTGTGGGTTGGACGGTCTTCCTCCCCGATTCCCCTATTCTCGACCCGAGTTTTTGGACCTTACGCAGGAGCTGCTGCAGTACTCCACAGAACATGCATCGAGACCGGTCATAACACCAAAGCGGGATAGCAGGCTGCCGTGGCGGACGGGCTATGCCGAGTGAGTGGTGAATTTTACATCTTCTGCCAAACGGCCAACAAATTACAGTGACACGCAGCAAAATTCTATGACGAACTTAAGAATCAGTGATGGTCGTTCAGAGCAATATCACAGACCGAGATTCATTGTATTGTTGTACACATTTACGTCATGTTTGTTTGAGAAAGGTCTGGCGTCGATATATCTCTTCCATGCATGTGAAACGCATTATCTAGTGCCAAGAGAACGGCGTCAGCTGCAATAGCCTTCAAGGCGACTGTAACAGCCGAATCTTAATTACACTGTAGCGAAGGTCAGACTACTCCCCTATGCGTTTTTCTTTCAGAAAGATGGCAACTGTGGCAGACATAGTAGCCTACATCTTAAAGTACGACCACTGCATTGCAACATCTCACGTCTGTCGAGTGTAGCCTGTAGCCTATGTCTTCCTCGGTATAGGCTATCTGTTAAAAAAAAACAAAAAAAAAACACCTTCATTTTCGCTATAGCTTTATGAAGGCATAGCCGATGATCTAACACAAACCTTTAGGCTGTTCTAAAGTCCCATTCACAAACTAGGCAGACACTGTGATGAGTTGACCACTAATATTCAGCATCTCTAGGCATGCGTCGCTGAAAAATAAGGTAAGTATACCTCTGTTGCCACAGGAGTACATGCATGGATAGACGGTCTATAGACCTAAGGTAATATTCAAAGGGTTGGCTCTAGAACCATTTTTAGAACTTTATCATGGACTATGTGAGTCTGTGTGTGTGTGTGTGGGGGGGGGGGGGGGGGATAGAGAAAGAGAGAGAGAGAGAGAGAGAATAAGAAGGAGAGAGAATGTCATATTACTCGTTGGAATTCATCCAGCATCTTTTGCGGATAAATTCCTCTGAGCCTGAGCTGTATTGACAACGGTCTCCCTGCAAAGGTGTAATCAGAGATGACGTCATAGCACTTGGTATCACCTGCAAGAGTGGTACCCAGCGGAGCGGGGTGGGGGGGGGGGGGGGGTCATCAGCACTCCAGTGCACACAAGCCACCTCAGGTCATCTCTTGGGTCAACCTCCCGCTCAACCCAGCTCACCCTGACCAGGTCAAGCACAGCCCGCTAGAGTGAGTGTGTTCAAGCCTCATCATGACAAACTGACTACACACTGCTAAAGTAAAGATGGGAAAGATAGAAAAGATGGAAAAGAGCAGCTGTTTTCCTGCTTAAAACACTCTTTTAATTGCATTGAAAGAGTGTGTGGGCAGACTGAACGTGTGAACATCTCTGGCAAGCTGTTTGATGATGTGTCAAAACACACTGCTAATCCAGGATTAAACTCTGTGAGGAAGCCTACACTGTTTTATTTAAACTAGAGTCTTGTAAAAACATTTTTATTGCCATTTTAGAGATTCTGGTTATGTAATGGTGGGCTCAGCTGCTGGTATTACGAAGTTGTCACAGCACGGACTGGTGAACTTGGGTTTGACTAAATTCACAGTGACAGCTGTCTCTCAAAGAACAGAATGCCACACACTTTAGCAATCAATTAGTCACATTAAAAAAGAAACTGTCGTCGTGATCATATTATGCTCAGCCATGCTACAATGAAACACAAAGGGTGAAGTCGATTAGGAGCTGAGAACCACGACCTAAATCAGAAAGGAATAGGTTAGGGATCTTTGAGCATCAACATCTACTGTGTTGGGTCTTGAACAGGACACCAAGCTGCTGTGATAGCAAACACAAAATACTGTAGATGAGACTTTTTCTTCTACTCCGACTGTTTACTTTGGATTTTTGAGTTTGCCCGGCCGTGCCCTCTCCCCGCAGATGTGGCCTGGCCTTGTGGGGAGAGTGAGCTATAGCAAGCCTTGCCTGTCACTTAGGCAGTCGTCTCAGTTTGCACGTTGCGCTGCTTCGACTCAGGGTCACAAGTCCGTGCACAGACCTGTCAGTTGCTCTCTCAGGAGAGGGGTGGGATATCTCACACACACACACGCACACACACACACACACACACACACAACACAACACACACACACACATACACACACACACACACACACACACACACACACACACACACACACACACACACATGCACACACACACACATACACACACACACAACACATACACACACACACACACACACACACACACACACACACACACACACACACACACACACACACACACACACACACACACACACACACACACACACACACACACACACACACAAGCATCCTTTACTAATAAGATCCAAAGGAAACTGCTGAGTCACATATTCTCATTCAGGGGCCCCTGCGGCTCTCCTGGGACACGGTGAAGTAAAGTCCAAAGTTGTGGTGATGCTGAGTCCACGAGGCACAAAATAGGGCAATTGAGGGCAGGAGAGTGTGATTCAATGCCCCTCTGAAATCACACACCTGACTAGCCGGTGGCAGTTGGAAAAAAGCAGGGAAAATGTCTCTATGTATCTCATATATTAGCATGCACGTTGAAATGATACGTTACTGAGGTGGGGCGACTATTCAGAAGTATGCACAGAATTATTGTTGTCAGTTACAGTAAAGGTCATGTTGGGAATGCGAACTCGTCACCGTTGCAAATTAATTTGTTGGAAAGGTTACCGCACTTCATAACAAACTGTGCTTCACGTTACGTAACACTGGGTGTGTGTAGGCTGCTGTTATTGTTCTCATCAGTAGTCTTACCATAATTGCAAAAGCTTGCACTGTGTGGGACCGGCTCCCGTGTTGTGCCTGTACTGGGTGGAGATGGATCATGTCAGAGAGACAAATGTCTGGGCTAGTTTTTCAGGTTACCTGGTAATGGCTCTTCTTCCCTTGACTAGGTGCAGCAGTGTTTGAATAGTGTGTTGACCAATTTAATGAGATGGCTGAGCCAGAGTCTACTCTCGGGGCTCTCTAGTAGTACAGTATACCTGATGAGCAGTCAAAGCATTGTAACCTGCCATTCAACTGGGAGCATACAAGACAGTGTGCGGATATCTTTTTCTCTTTTTTCCTCCAGTAGTATATCAGCACTTGTGTCTTCACTGCACACAGTATAAGCAGAGAGGGTTAAAGCGGAGTGAGAGGCGCAAACGTTCGACCATTTCCGCGTTCTGTTAGGCTATCGCAAAGGGGAGGGGGGGCGAAATCCCCCTTTAAGCAGACCTAGAAAGTGCCGTTACATTTGAACTGAACTGCTTGCCGATCGATATCCCACTATGACGTCTTTCCTTAAGCAGACAGGAACTGTTCGAATTTTGCTACCATAGAGATGCATTATGTTGCTCTATCTTGTCAGTAATGAAGGATCTTTGGTATAAGTGAAATGTCTGGAATGATATTGTACGGCATTGGTATGTACAGTATATGCCAGTGCATATTGGCTATTGGCTCTGGCTTGCTTCAGCAGAGCCCATGAATGAATGGCTCATTGTCCATGTCTTTAATGGCCCTGCGAGTTCTGCTTAGGAGAGTCAATAAAACTGTAATGTGATGCTCCCTTTATCTGTGGTGCTGTGGATGGTACCAGTCGGCCGGCCTGGTCTAACAATGCAAACCAGTCTCGCCACTTTGTTGGATATGGATGCACGCCACTGGCACGTTTAGGCACAGGTCATGATTATTCATTTGTTTTCAATTGATAATACAGTTGGATTTGGCCTTGTACAGAGCCCTTTCACAGACATAAACACTATTGAATACCATTGTTTTGTCATTGCATACTGATTGCGAGTTTGTTTGGATATCTCTTACTGTAAAAGGCGCATTGCCGTTGTATGGATATGCCAATGATGCTTATCTGAATTTAGTTTTCAGTGGGACTATGCCTGTGACTCAAGGTGTCATTACTGTCAGTCATTGTTCTCGAAACACTCTTGCCTCGACCTCTCTAGGTTGTTGTGTGCTTTTGAAATCCTCAAGCTCACCACAAACAGGAAGTGATGTTTTGCATTGCGAAGGTTTGTTCGAATTCAGACCCAGGTCACTGAGTGTGTCCATAGGCTGCTGAAGAGGAAACTAACGTGAGATCTAAATATACATGGGGATTTTTATGCATAAACCACAGTGGAGTCAGCATTTTCATTGTGTCTGATGACAACTGCGATCACAGTTTTTGCTTACACCTAGACATTACTGGATCAGCCCTCTTGGCTTTAAAAGAGATGTCACATGTCGAGATGGTATCATTACTGTAAACGTCACCCCTTCCTCATGCTAAAGTGCTGCTGTAGACTGACTTGTAAAAGGGCCTGATTGTGAATGCAGAAGGGGAACTCACTGGAGCGATGTACTTCCTTTTTTCGTAGACCATACTTGGTCGCGGGAGTCTGTTGGGCACCAAAACAGATGTATGTCTGTGGGTGTCAAACATATCGTATATCATATGGCAGCTCTCACAGGACACGCGTGGGCCAATCGTGGCCCAGATCGGACATCGACCAACCTACAGCATTGACCATGGATTCACCCACACCCACAGCAATATCTTAACAAGAAATACTGTATCACCATGATAATATATTTTATATAATATAGATGCTACTTATACCGAATAGTTTAATAAATCGGGTGTGTGTAGGACTGTGTGAATACATGACGTAAATTATTATCATAAATGTTGAGGACTTGTTCTGATCTGGAAATGGTAGTGTGTTCATGTCAAGACATTGTATGACCACAAACAGCTTGAGACGCCTCCAGGGTGTTTAGTTTCCTCATGACGGCGTGAGAGAGTGGGCAGCATGTATCTGGCTGTGTAGGTGTTTGGCTTTACAATGCTGCGCAATGATTAAAACAGTTTCGTGAAGTAGATAGCCAATCATGATGCAGCTGACAGAGCACTGTTGTTAACTGCTGACTGCTGACAGGACGGCAATTTGGAAGTCACGTAGCAGTGACTTCCCCACGCAAGTCATGTTTACATGAAAATACTGAAGTAAAAGATGGATGTCTTGATAGCTGCCTTGTAAGTTCTTGTTCAATTGGCTGAACTGAACGAAAAACAGTAATGAGGATGTACAACAATGGTAGCACGCTCAAAGTCCATTTCACTATCTCAGATACACATGGTAGTTCTATCACTTCCTTTAAATGCCCAACTGCCAATCATCTTTCAGATACCTGTCTGTATGTTGTGTTATCACACCCTGGGCTACTGCTACACTGCTGCAGTGTTACTTTTTGGATACAGTAATTTGCCGCATATAAGCCGCCTTGTGTATAAGCCGCAGAACAGTGTTTTATGCAAGTTAAAAGAAACAAAACCATATTAACACCATATTACCTGCCTCCCTGTATTACCCTCATAGCTGCAGAAATTTTGCAAAATCAATGTGTAAGCTGCGGCTTATAGTCGGGAAATTACGGGTAGTGGTAATTTTCTATCAATGTGACTTTATGGTTGCCATTAACACATGCCATACAGAATTTTTACATGTTCATTCATGTATGGAAAGACTTTGGTATGAACAAGATATTTCTTCATTGACCACTACAGTAGTTGTGTTCACCAACTCAATAACTCAGAAGCCACAAAATACGAACATCATGTGATCATGTCCTATTTATAATGTGCAGGATTTATTTTTCTGAATGTGTACTCGGATACTATTTTCAGATTATGGCAGAGATTTGTCTGCCAAACGGAATCGTAGTGGTACGTGACCGTGTGAACTAATACAGCGCTGATTTTGAGATGCTAGTTGAAAGTTTAGCTGATGACTTTTAATTCTTCTATGTCATCACTCCTAATGCATCCCATTGCTGTGCTCTTAGAGGCCAGCTTACAGCTCTCAGCTGATTAGAAAGTAGATGCTGTTTCATAATCCCGAGTGGGGGCATAGCCGTAGAGGAAGCTCACAGTGCAATCACAACCTCACAGGGGTCACTGAAACAACGAGTGTCATTCAGTGGCACCTCATGAACTCTGCTGTGTGTGTACGTGTGTGTGGGTTTGTGTGTGCGTTAGGTGTGCGCGCGTGGGTGTGTGTTTTCTCTGTGTTTGTGTGTGTTTGTGTGTGTTTTCTCTGTGTGTGTGTATGTGTGTGTTTTTGTGTATGTTTACTCATGGGAAACCTAATTCATCACTAGCTCAGGTCGTTGGTCCCTCTGTGGTTGTGCTCAAATCTCCTAATCTCAGCTGCTTGTCAAAATACATGTATCAGGTTGTAAATCCAGCAAGCTTTCGTTGTGTGTCCACTTACTAGTGGCATATCCCTTGTTTAAAAGAAACATCAGAGTCCCCCACAGCTTTAAAGATGCTGACTTCATCTCAACCACACCAAAGAACTCCCTCATGTAGTAACACACCCACTGCAGCAACAGTCTACGGTGAATGTTTAGATGAAACATGCATAATTCACCATGATGGGTTATTTAAATGTATTAAATGTTTGTAAAGCATCTATGTGTAGTATTGTGTAGGAAATCTTGCTGGGGGGCTTCTTTGATGTGCAAAGTACAAAGTACAGGGTTTCCCCCAGAAAATGTGTTAGTTAAGGTGGTGTCTGTCCAGGGGAAGGGGGCGTCGCCGTAGCGTCCCCACCGCATCGCCGCCACTGCCCTACGATGGGGGGGGGGGGGGGGGGGGGTGTCGAGACCGTTGGTTGAACTGCAGCCGAGACCGAGTGACAACGACCGAGTCTTTCAGGAAGCAAGTCTGAGTCGAGACCGAGTCTTAAAGGAGTCAAGGCCACATCAAGACCAACCAAATAAAGGGGTTTTCATAATTTACATCACCAAGGATCATATAACAGTTCAATTCCCAAAGGGTAGAGAGGGGATTGTTGGCTACAGGAGCAGTCTAGCACACACTTATCTAAATAACTTCTTTTCTGATTTACTTAAAGACAAGGAGGTCAGCTGAAGTAAAAAATTAGTAGGCTGTCAGCATGTTGAAAATGTTGAATTTTGACACTAATGACAGCAATATACCTGGATTTCACATTCATTGTATCAGATTTAATTGAATCAGCAACCAATTAAACATCATTAACACAATTTAGACAATATTATACCTTAAAAGTGTAAGTTTATAACTCCAATGCAGGGCCTTTTGTATCTTTCAAAACCTTTGCACTGCTCAGCATAGCACCATAGGATATATTTTAAAGCCAGTCAATATTATAATATTCTATTAAAACCAAGAATATTTGTAATGGTGGATATTTTAGAATATATCATGAAATAAAGATGAAACTGTATGAACATGTAACATTGCGACTGTATGGTAAAGTATGGTAAAGTTAGTGAATTGTGATTTAGTAGCCTAAAGCTGCAATTCTTTGATTGGAGCTGTATTTGTGCCTGTTGCTCATATAGCCTAAGAGAGCCGGGACGTTTTTAATGCTTTTAAAAACATAATTAGCGAGATCGTACCGCATTGAACGCTAATATTTTGTCACTAGCAACCAAATCTGTCATCTGTCAAATACAGTTGCATGTTCAGCTCTGAACAAAAACATTCAGGAATTATTTCTACAAAACGGAAACGTGCGTCCCGCCCGGTCGGGATGAATGAAACTGGCATGGAGACAAGAGGCTATGTTTAAAGTTTAAACTAGCCTGTGTAAACCTCAGACAATTTCAGTATTGTACAACACGTGAATGAATAGCCGTCACAAGTTGTTGTTAGCTGTAGGCTAGATGGCACAAGTGTTTGTCACAACAAATGACAAGATGCAGTGGGCTATGCATTCATAGTAGACGAGTGATTAAAAAAAAAAGATAAAGCGCTCAAAAGTGTTATGCCGCTCATCCCACACATTTGGTAGATTCAACGGAGAACCATTCCTGTGAGAGTCGTCAAATCTAGCAAGGTTTAGGCTATTTGTGTTCGCAGTCACTGAGATATGCGTGGCAGTGGCACCTGACCTGATATCAAATAGGCTACTCATGCTGAATGAGCGCGTCGCCTGTGCGCATAGGCCAACTCGATTTGAAAAAGTTTCTTTTCTTTATGCGTTCTACAGAGAAGGGAGACTAGCGGCTACGGTTTGGAATGACATGGAGAAAACATGACAGAGTAATACGGCGAATATCACTATACATAATATAGTTATTTATTTATTTATTTCTTGAAGACGCTAGTTAAGGCGGCAGCCCTGTGTTGTTAAGGCGGCCGCCTTAGCAGGAAAGCGCTGCGGGAAACCCTGAAGTAACTAACGTCTGGAGTTTCATTGTCGAGGATTTATTTGTGTTCTCTAGGGATGATAGAGCTTTCAGATGACTTGCGATGGCTGTGATGACCCTTAACACCGTGTTCCTAACTCACATAAGGGGACGTTATGTAATATTCATATGAATGATTCTGCCTCACGCAAGCCATCATCTAGCTGCTGTCCATCTGCATGCAGTGATAGGTTTCGTTTCAATAGGCACGCAGGAGATATTTGTGGAATGGACGAGGGTAGGGATGATAATTATCTTGTGACACGCAGTGCTGATAGAGTATGATTTTGGTTTTCATCCTTCTGCATTTATGAGTATTGCAGAACTGTTTTTTTTTTTACGAGCTAGCTTTTAAAAACATTTTAGACCAGCAAAATGTTTCCAACACCACCAGAACCACAGGCCAGATTTCTGGCAAATGCGTCATGTCTGTCATAGCATAGAAGAAAAAGAAGCAAGCTGGTTACTTTGGTTATTAACTTTAAGAAGGCAGGATTGAGCGGTTGAGATACAGACGGAAAGGGAATGACATTCCCAACACCTACTTTACTGGGCATGTACTGGGCATGTACTGCGCATCTCTTCTCAGGATGTGTTGGACATACATGGTTCCGCCACTCACAAGCACTGTACATCACACCGGCATCACCATATATCTATTCATACTGTACACTGACATCAGTCAGAATGCGTATAGCAGATAGATAGATAGATAGATAGATAGATACTAGATAGATAGATAGATAGATAGACAGAATTCAGCAGAATATTCTTGACTGTTTACAAGGACATTTTTACAGTGAAATTTGTCTACTAGATATATAGACAGACAGACAGACAGACAGACAGACAGACAGTGTTTGAGTACAGGGAGGTCTTTGCAGCTGGCCTGCGACCCCCTTGGAGTAGCAGATGACTGATTGGACACAGACCCATCCCAGAGCCAACCCT
The DNA here is from genome assembly GCF_963854185.1 of Sardina pilchardus. Lineage (NCBI taxonomy): Eukaryota > Metazoa > Chordata > Actinopteri > Clupeiformes > Clupeidae > Sardina > Sardina pilchardus. The sequence continues at coordinate 23,858,071 of NC_085002.1, read as the reverse complement.
TGTCTGAGAGCCCTCTCTGAGAAAGCCCTTCATGTCTTCAGCATGTTGATACCGGGCTTCAAATGCTGGTTTGGTGGGCTGCAAGCCACGCAGTTTCTCAGTGTCTGAGTCAAAATGTTTAGCGATCAAGCACACAGTTTTTCAAACACATCCATGTGGCGCAGACTGGGGAGGTCCCCGCTGCTTTGAAAACACTACATTAGCTGTACAACGCTTGAGGAAGACCCAGACCGCCATCACAGACCGAACGTGCTGAAAAACCTCAGTGCTTTGATGATTCGCCTGCATGCAACAAAGGAGATGAGAGCCATTCATTTTACGCTTGCTGTGCTCTGAAGGAAAGGCGCAGGAGCAGGCAAGGCCACTGTAGATAACATCCACACAACCACAGAGAGGACAGAGCAGAAATAACACTAATCCATTCAAAGTTAATAACATCCTCCTCGCTTCCATCTCAGGCTGTAATGTCGTTGACTTGTAGATAACAACAGTAGAGTCAGACAACAGGATTTAACAAACAAAATGATATGCTGAATTTGTTGAAGTTAATATAATGAGTAACACTTTACTTGAAGGTATCTACTGTACATAAGAGTGACATGACACTGTCATGAATATATGATACTGTCATGAGTCATGACACATGAACCCTAACCATAACCCCAACCTTAACCTTAGCCCTAACTTTTCATGACAAAAAAGAAATGACACTATGACAGAAGCTTTATGTCATAAACGTCTATGACTTGTTTATAATGTTCATGACAGTGATATTTTCAAGTAAATTGTAACCTTATATGTTTTACAGAGAAATCCATTTCTCAACTCAACAGTTGCTAATAAGTGCTTGCATCACTATGGCCATGGTTATGATACTTAAAGTGGGGTTCCGACCAAAGATTTGAGATGACATGAGCTGCGACATTCTAAAACCTTGCAACTGCGACTAGACAAGTTGATGCTTTGTGACGGCTTGCAATGACGTGCAACATTTAATTCACACCGCTGCAACTCCTGCTGCAAAGATTTCGTCTCATCGCAGATCTTTGGTGTGAATTGAGCCTCACACAAAAAGGATCACACATACTGATATACTTTATTCATGTGTAATTGTACAATGCTAAATATAACATTTGAATAGGGAAGAATTGCAGACAAAAGTTGCACACAAAATGAGAAAGGCTACCCAGGATAGATGGAAGAGTGGGAGAGCTTTGATTGCGACAGGCCGTCCTCAACATATTTTTCTCTTGTTTTTAATGTAAATTTAACATACTGAGGGCACACAACCCTTCTTGACAGCAACATATCCAACACTATTGAATCTGAACAGAACACTTAAGATTCAGACCTTCAACGCCTTATTATTTTGTGACACATAGGGACGGCAGAGTGAGAATGAAAAAAAAAAACATGTGAAACATTGAAAAATTGAAAATACTGTATGTCACAGTGATAGCACCGTATACAAAAAAAGTCACAAGTCACCACCAGCCAGTCTTGGTCTCCAGCTGATGGCACTCCCTCCGTGCCGTCTCAGAGGCCCAGCCAGAGCCCACACCAGTCAGGTCTCAGTCATGAGGCCAGGTTCATCTCCTCCAGTCCCTGGCGCCCTGTCCAGTTCCTCTAGTGGTCAGGGAGTGTCGGGAAGAGCCCATCTGATTGCCATCAATAAGATGGGGGGGGGGTTGGGGGTGGGGGGGCACTTAAGCAGACAGGGCCTCACAGTGGAGACGGAGGAGGGGTGTCCACTACTCTACTGTTTGCTGTATCGTATGCTCTGCTGAGAGGCGTCTCATGTAACTGTGTTTACGGCTTGGCTTGGTCTACCTTTCTCCTCTTTCTCCTTTTCTTATTCTTTTCTATCTCTCCGTTTCTCTCCTCATCATGTCTTCTCTTCTTCTCTATTTCTTTTATGCTCTAAACACGTTTCCATCGTTTTGTCTCTTTGTTATATCGTCTCTCTCTGTTGGTAGACATCTGGAGCATTTCCTCTACTGATGAGTGAATATTACTTCAGCTGTGTATAAACGTTTGATGGAAATTGGCCCGCATTTCAAATAGCATCATAATTACATGTATTGCAGAATGTCCTAGTGTGGTCCAGATTCCTGCTTACAGTAAAGTTGCATTTAATTAGTATGTTGTTGAAGTTGTGTACTTCAAAAATGGATGTATGTTCTCTTACCCTCGTTTGTCCTCTTGGCCCTCTTTCTTATCTTTCTTTATCAGTCCTTTTCTCTCTTCACCGCTCCCTTGATGTCCATCTCTTCTCAGTTCCCTTTCCTTACTCTGCGCTGCGGCGGTGGTAGCGATAGAGGCTAAAGAGCAAGTAGTAGCCAGGAATGTTGAGGGTTCAATGTCTGGCTGCCACCGTTGTGCCTGTGAACAAGGCACTTGACCCTGAGTTGCTCCAGGGAAACGGGCCCTTGTAAGAACGTATGAAAGTCGTTTTTTAGGATAAAAGCATCAGCCAAATGAATAAATAATACCCTTGCAAGGGATAAGGTGCCTCCCTCTCTATTTCTCTCTCTTTCCCTTCCTTTCTTTGCACAAATTGTGTAGACACATTTCTTTAGTCAGTTAATAGCATCGTTTACCTAGTGCTGGGTGCTCTTTTACTGTGATGTGGGTGCACTTGGGGTAAGGCTACATCGTAGCCTTTTCAGGAGTCCTTGATCCGTATGATGCTTCAATAAAGATCTTTCAAATTTCTCTCTTTCTCCCTCTCCCTCTCTCTCTCTCTCATTCTCAGGGTGATCAATGCTGGGAAGAGTATGCTGAATGAGGACCAGGCGTCCTGTGAGTTGCTGTACGTGAGGAAGATCAGCGGCAAACAGCAGCATCGCACGTCCATGTTGCTGGACGACAGTGCGGTGAGTGAGAACACAAGAACACGCACAGCAGTCTGCTCTTTTGGGGTGTGGGGGGGGGCACTTTGGCACAATTGGCTACCCAATTGGCTGTTCATGCCACCACTGTGGGGTCCAGTTGCCCACAGAGACCTGGCTTTGCGTCTGGTCTGGGTAATACTCGTCTCTATGCTATCTCTCTCTCTCTCTCCCTTTCGCTTCGTGTCGTGTCGGTCTCTTCACTGTCTCACGGCATCTGGATCAGCGTTATTGTATTGAGAACGGTTTTTCATTAAATATGCAAACGATGAAAAACAGATAGATACAACAACAACAAGAAACAGCAGTGACATGGGCAAATAACAAACTTGCCCTCGAGCATGCATTCTCTTTTGTTGGAGCATTTTTTTGTTGATTTGTTTCGTTGATAGCGTAATTATTCAAACGGACCTGACTATATAAAGAACTTACTCGGACCAGGCAGACATGCTGTGAAGAATGCCCCTGGTCATCTGTTGTCATGGCACACTTTTGTCATGCCCTGTTAGGGAATATACTGGAGGTTTTATCACCTTACTTGGAGCCAGGGCCCATGAGGGTTGACCTGGATAGCACACAGTCTTGCAGGGCTGTGAGTGAACCGGAGCAAACAGGTAAGTTTGGGTGAGAAGAGATCGTTTCTGAGCAGATTAGAGGGGATTTGCCTCGGGGTCAGATGTGATTACAACAGTGGCCAGTAGCAGGGCTCTCCGTGATACACTTATAATTACAGTCAGCCCCCTTTTCAAGTCCCATTAATGAGATTTTAATTACTTAGGGGTGTGTGTGTGTGTGTATGGGTTGTGTGCGTGTGTGTGTGTGTGTGGGGGGGGGGTTGGTTGTGCCCTTGCTGATGAGTGCATGCATCTCTAATTTGAGTGTGTATGCGTTAGTTAATTTGTTTGCATCAGTTAATTTGTTTCCATAATGTGGGCAGCTTCGAAATGGCCCACTCTTAGGGACTCTGTGGCAAAGGCCAACAGCAGAACTGGACATCCTAATCTCAGCAGTGTTTACCCCGAGTGGTCGATACTGTATCAGGGGCCAGTGACCCCTCCCTCCTCCATATACACAACCCCCCACCCCCCCCCCCCCCCACCCCACACACACCCCCCTAACACACACACACACAAAGAGAGACACACACTCGGCAGTACGACCCTCTCATCCTCTCAACTAAATCAATTACATCACCCATTAGTCTGCCCCGCCCTCTCCCCAGTGACTTGGAATTGGACAGATGTTCCGGCCTGGCTTAGTAGTAGTAGTAACCGGCGGGGCAGGGGGGGGGGGGTGAACGGGGGACATTGGGCTTCCTGCAGAGCCTGCGGAGAGTCAGTGACACATGTTTCAGTGGAGGACACAGATTAAATCTCCCCCGAGTTGGGAAATCCTGTCAGTGGGCCATGTCGGGGGAAATTGTAATTGCAGTCAAGTGTGTGTATCCTCTGCCAGGTGACTGCATGGCGCTGTGGCAGACGGGTGTGGTGTTGAGTTGCACAATGGGTGAAATGCCTCTACGCTGCCCCCTGCTGTATGGGTGCACACATGCAGGGCATTGTAGGTCTCATTTTGTATTACTGTATCAGTGAGAAATTCAATGAATTCATTTCAGTTAATTTTTTAATTCTGTGTGTTTCAGTGGAATCTTGTCATTGAACTAAACATTTCAGGAAAATTACACTTAAGGGACTTAAAGGGACACTTCACCGATTAGCATTAAGCTTTGTATCTTTAGAAAACAAGTCATGTTTTTGAATGGTCGTGCATCTTTCCCTCAGTTTGCCTTGAGATAGGAGAAATACGGATTTCAATAAAACCCATGAATAGGACTTCCTGCTTTCAATGATGTAAAATGATGATTTTTACATCATTGAAAGCAGGAAGTCCAACATTGAAATCTGTATTTCTCCTATCTCAAGGCAAACTGAGGGAATGATGCACGACCATTCAAAAACATGACTGGTTTTCTAAAGATACAAAGCTTAATGCTAATCGGTGAAGTGTCCCTTTAAGCTTGGCCTACATAACTAATATTAAAATGCAGACTGCAACGCCTTGATTGCTGATCTAGTCACGCCAAAACTGGATTCAACATTTGTTGTGTTGGTGCTGTTTCCTCTCCTGATTTCCTTTATACAGAATCATGCTCACATTGCAGTGGCGGCCTAGCACACGAGTTCACAAGAGGAAACAGTATCATGTAAATGCACGCCGGCCCATCCGTGTAAAGTGACAAAACAACTCATACCAAAACGGGTCGTAAACGAATCCGGCATGTCTTACGCTCCATTTAAAAGCCGCGTTCTGTTTGGCTTTTGCTGTGACAGTGCTGTGCTGGTGCTGCATTTTAATGCCGTTTGACTCATGCCCACGCGCACCCAGCCAATTTGGATGGCCTCGTCCATGACTCACGAGGACAGCAGCACCTTTACACGCTCGAGCCCCATCAGCCGCTGAGCATGACAAATCGCGAGCGCCATATGCTTCTCGCTGTCCCGGCCAGGCGGACGCATCCTCACACGAGCATCTGGGTTCAATTAAGTCGACCGGAGCGAGTTGCTGTAGGAGTCTGGCTCTGTTTGTGCCTGTGCTATAGTCAGAGAGAACATCACTCTGAACCTGAGACAAAGATCTGGGCCACATGGAGGCCACATCTGGGCCGCATCGAGGCCGCATCAGGGCCACACTAAGGCCAAAGTCAGTGGCCAGCGTGTCTCTCTCTCTTTCTCTCTCTCTCTCTCTCTTTCTCTCTCTATCTCTTTCTCTTTCTCTTTCTCTCATTCTCTCTTGAGGCCACAATGCAACAATGGTGACTTTTAGCCTCTTTGATCTTTGCCGAACAGAACAGCAACTACTGGATAAAAAAATGTGAAACTTAAAACGAAATGTTAAATGTTGTTTGTGAAATTGACAATTGCAGTAAATTATAGTAATGAGTAAATAATTCAAATGATCTGCCTCTCTCTCTCTCTCTCTCTCTCTCTCCCAGGACACCAGTGGCATCCCTCTTCATTTCTGGGGGGTGTTTGACGGCCACGCTGGCTCTGGCGCCGCCCTCATGGCATCCAAGCTCTTGCACCGGCTCATCCGGGACCGCCTGTGTGACGTGGTGCACCTGCTGGAGAACCCCTCCACGCCGCCCCCTATCTGCCTGGCCAAGAACGGCAGCCCGTACCAGGCGGACACGAAGAAGGGAGCCGGCCAGGAGCCAGAGGAGCAGGACGCGCTGACCGACCCGTCCTCCCGCTTCCACATGGAGAAGGTGATCAGCTTGGAGGGCCTGATCACTGGCATTATCGAAAACGCCTTCCGACAGATGGTGAGTGTGCCTCATTCTCGTTACTCACCAGTATCACTGCTCCCACCCAGTGTTGCCAGATTGGCCGGGTTCCCGCCCAATTGGGCTTCTTTTGACTTCGTGGGGAGGGGGAAAATAAGCTTTAGGCGGGCAACATTTTTTTTTTTGTTAAATGGTTCTCTATGACAAAATCGTTGTTGGCGCAGTTTTTTGCTGAAGAGGGCGGGTTTTTGAACGTGATTGGGCGGAAATCACTCAACCCAATCTGGCAACACTGCTCCCACCCCTTAGTGTGTGTGTGTGTGTGTGTGTGTGTGTGTGTGCATGCTCTTTGACTCACATTGTTGTGCTCTCACTGCTCCTAGTGTGGGACACTGCAGAGGATGGATCTCATGAGTGAACTGATGTTGATGCTGATGAACTCGTGGACTGTGCTAGCGTCAAACGTTGACAATTTCCCTCCTGAAACATGGCCTTGTGTACAGTAGCAAGACTCAAATTCTTATTAAGCAATGAGCCCCAAGAGGCAGTAAGTTTCAGTGATTTACACTTTGCGTCGCGCCTAACAACGCCCCTTAGCTGTTCAAAACATCACTGGAACCTACAGACTTGAGTGGCTTATTGCTTTTCTAAAATGGTTACTACATACATATGGAAATAATTCCTAAAATAAATGCACAGCGACGTGAAATTTAATTATTTATTCATAGATTCTTCCACCAAGACATACTGTATATATTTCCTTTGTGAAGCAAACCCAAGGCCCAAGGCCCAAGCAACATCAAGACGCAGCTACTCCAACTTTTGTATCAATTTACGGTGGCGGAGTTACATGAAGCAATATGCGGTCAACGTGAAGGGTTGTTCTGGGTTTTACAATGGCATTGACTGGATTGATTATGGAATATATTCCAGCCTAAATAGCCCCATCCACAAAATTTGGGAATGTGAATTGCTTTGATCGCTGTTTTCTGTTCATCTTTTGAATATATTGCACCGTCACTATCTTGTATAAAGGATGCAGTAGCGTAATCTCAGCATTTTTTGTTTGTAAGCTAAATCCACTCAAGCATGCTGATGTGATTGACTGCTTCACTGTTGTTCACCTGTTCATCATTCGCTAAAGCTGATTTGGTTGGACTGAACACATATTAAACAGGCACATAGGCCTAGACTTCTCTGTGAAACAACTCCAGACCCAATTTCCTGCCCTCAGATTTTATGGACCGAGAAAATTTGGGCTGGCTTCCAGACTACCTGAAACAAGCATCTGTCCAAGACCAGCTGGTGTATGAATCTCTCTCAGAGGTTACACTTTTTTTTTAGTTTTAATGTCTCTTTCCACTGCTGACCTCAGTAGCTTGAGCTTGGCTCAAATGTGCCTGAAGTGTCCTCAGACTGCTGAGTTCACCCTGGCGAATGTGCCGCACTCAGACTCAGAAGTCTGAAGGAGAGAACAGAACAGCAAACAGCCTGAGGATCACCAGCCTCACCAGTCTCTCCAGCCTATGCGCTTGATATAATTGGAGATATTAAGTGGAGTTTTACTCAGGATTACCTGTGCAGGACCTGTCAGTAGAATTCAGGTGTTAAGGCCGAGACACATCAACCCGACGGCCGACTGTCGGCTCCCGTCTCCCCTGGTCGGTCAAAAAAGCCTCTGAACACACCGAAGCGATGCCGACACCGAGCGGCCAATTATGGGGTTGGTGTGTCCCGGCCTTTGGGGTGGGGGGAGGGGGGAGGGGGTGTAGGTATAGGTGATCAGATTGTTAGGTAAATCAGCAAACAGATTCAACAGCTATTGTGGTATGTATTACAGTTCAATGTAACAACAAGCTCCATCAAGTTCATACAGTAACTTGGAATCCAAAGAGTGAAGATGATTTTGAATGCCCTCGAAATCCACTGAATCTTCCATTGGTATTATATTGGCAGATGTGACAGGTATCACTGTGATCCACGTATAGAGGAAAGTAAAGGTTTTATGGTGGCTGCGTCAACTGAATGCAGAATCACTGCTCATCACGTGGACTTCATATATCACAAGACTTTAGATCGATTTAGAAATGTGAAACTTAGTTAAGCGCCCCATCTCTCTTCACTCTGAGGGAAGATAGATCCTGAAGGCTTCTCTTTAGACCTGAAACCAGAGAATGGCCGTCCCTGTGAGACCGCTCAGACTCACTCTACCACTGGGTCAGCCCTTGAATGAATGCCCTGTGCTCCACTTACTTTTAAATGTTATGTAAGGTCACTTTTAGATTGTGACTTGAAAACTGCTCACATACAGTAGGTCAGCCTTTAAAAACCACCCATACTGAATCTTACTGATAGATACAAAAAATAAAGCTACATTTGATATTCATAGATCTCCACTTATCGCAGTCTTCCTATCGACACAAAATATGTGTGAATTGTTTGTGACTGCCTTAAATGCAGCAGCACAGGTTAGAAATGTGTCTCGTGAAATATGTTTCTTGGCAGTAGAAATGGTTGGTTAAAGTTGTTTGTGAGAGAAAGATTGACGTAGCGTTAACTGTTTGACCATGTGTGAAGAAGCAGATAGGGATGATTTCCCTTCTTTGGCTGCTGTACATAGATTGAGAGATAATGTGTGAAATATCCTGTGATCACACTCTGAAATCAGTAGCTATTTCTCCACTGCGACCTCTGATTGTATCTCAACTAAATACTCTCATAGATGTTGAAGACTCATATATCCTCTTGGTAACACCAGTAGCAACAGACTCACTGTTAACAGCAATTGAATAATTGCATTGAATAGTTTTTATAGTGATAATGAACATTGTAAAGCTATAGCATTTGTTTTTTTGCAACAAAGGCTCAGAACATATGTCTGCTTGTGTGATGGATGGATCTTCATAGGGTTGGAAAATAATTGTGTATGCTAACTGAATACTGAGAGATAGTTTTGGGACTGATATAGCAACAGGGTTTGCACAACAACACAAGGCAAACAAAACTGACCATCAGTGTATTATCAGAGCCCAATTAGTATATTCACCCAAGTATATTATCACTCAACAGAGGGCCACTGTTCACCATTGTTTACTCTATTCCACTGTCCTGCAGAGCTGTCCATTCACTGTGAGTGTCCTCTCTCTATGTGTGCAGGACGACCTGATAGAGAAAGAGAAGGCCTCGTACAGCATATCAGGAGGCTGCTGTTCTCTGGCTGCCCTCCATCTGATGGGGAAACTCTATGTGGCCAACGCTGGCGACAGCAGGTAACGCTTCAGTATCAAATGTGCCCTGACACAATGTACCGGTAATTAATTTAACGCAATACAATGCCGTGAGCCACCGCTGCAGATCCAAGCTCTTGGTTATTACTGTACCTGTACGTCAGGCCAAATGAATGCAATTTGTTTTACATCTGGATATCATCTGGTTTCATTTTCATTTAAATTACGTTTTATGACAAATTCAGTAGGCCTACCATTGGGAACGGACATTTTTCAACAGCGTTGACTCCTTCTCAGTTTGAATAAATCCAGTTTCATGAAATCGTTTGTCTAGAGCTGCCCAAGCATACCGTGTATCTGTACCAAGTATGCATATACTTATGCCTACATATACTGTACACTATTATGCTGCATACAGCAATTTCCTGTGAATTAGCCGCATTGTGTATAAGCCACAGGGCAGTGTTTTATGCAAGTTAAAAGAAACTAAACCATATTAGTACCATATTAACTGTGCCCCGTGTGTGAACCTCATAGCTGAAGAAATTTTGCAAAATCAATGCATTAAGCTGCGGCTAATAGTCAGGAAATTACGGTATACACAGTATTACGCTGCATGAACACCTTGGTGAGGTGCCCCAATGTGAGTGTCCCTGCTGAGAGTCACCAGATGTGAGGAGCACAGCGCCAGGGTGAGCATGAGGTTTGGGTGAAGGACTTTGTGGTCCTGCTGTGGCTGCAGTTTCTTGCAGCATCGTTTTTATTTCTGTGGGCTTAGGGGGAAACTGAGAGGAACATTGCTGAGCAAAAAGGGCATCTGCTGTGGGAGAAGGATTTAGTGGATGCATTTTTGAGTTAAACACAGGCATTATTCAGACTGAGACAGCACACTATACTGTGGTCCACAAGGCAGAACAGACATTGTGATGAATAAAAGAACATACTAGTAGCCAGATGCCGGACATCATAGAATTATTAGGTCTTTACGATTCCATTGAACCAGTCTAACCAAACCGTATACATTAAGGACTGCTGTGTCTGTCAGAGACAAGTTAGACTGGGTAAACCCAGCCCAATCTGCCGGCGATTGGATTTGGCCCTGCAGCTCAGGCTGAAAACACATTTTTCTATCCTGCTTCCATTACAAATCTGCAGGGACCGGTCACCAATGAGCTTGGTCTGGTGATAGAATAGAATAGATACATGTCAGATCTCTGCAATCCACCCATACTCATCAGCATAGTCTTAGATTAACATGTATTCATTTAAACAAGCCCTTTTGTGATGCATTTATTCTCTGGGCTGGTTAACACCCATGAAATATGTAAAACAATGCATGCGTTGTACATCTAAACCTGTTGGCATTTGCATAACGCACATTTGAAGGTAATCTAAGAATACATTTGAGAGGTGTCTGCTCACGTTCCAAATGAATCTGCGTATATCTTTTTCTAACCTGTGAAATCTTACACTGCTAGTAATAGATTTCTCAACTTGCCATATTCAGAGCCCTAGAGCCCTATCTATATGGCTCTGGCCATATTGTGTTGTCATAGTGAGTCTCTGTAATCGTCTTTGTTGTTAACAGTACCCCCTGCTGGAAGAACAGTGTAAAAACAGCTAGATGGTTGTACTCCATTCCAAGGCAATTGCATCATCCCTGTTTGGGCATGCTACTTTGATTTTTCAGCAGCTAATGTCACAGCCTAGACTAAACAATTATCCTTTGGGGATGACTGTGCCAGACATGCTGTAATGTGATAGTCTTGAGCCACACATCATCTACTTTATCTTTACTCTAACAAATCCCCACCCTGTAGCCTAAAAAGCTAAGCATTGTGTGTTGATGTTGTTTATTCTCCACAGGGCCATCATTATCCGTAATAACGAGGTCATTCCCATGTCCAATGAGTTCACTCCGGAGACGGAGAGACAGCGCCTGCAGTACCTGGTCAGTAGCCCCTGCTTATGGCAACCATGGTAACAGGCCATGAAATTCCAATATAGAATGCCTGCTGATAAAAATGCAATCCATAGAATGCCATTTCTTACTTTTGCATAGCCATAGAGGCATATTACAGACACTCAGCTATGAGTTTTTGAGCCATGCATTATTGATGAGAGACATACAGTATATGTGTGTGTGTGTGTGTGTGTGTGTGTGTGTGTGTGTGCATATATATATATATATATATATATATATATATATATATATATATATATATATACTGTATATAAAGAGAGAGAGAGAGAGAGAGAGAGAGAGTGAGAGAGAGAACAGAGAAAAGAAACCACATTGTATTCAAAACCTGTAAAGTTAATAAGCAGACCACCCACTCAGGATTATTTTTCTTGTCTTCTGTTGAGTTTATCGCTTTAACCCCCTGTTTGAAGGAATGTAAGGAGTCTCACTACCGTATTATTGGAATAGAGTGTCAGGTATGCTGCAAGTGAATTAAATGTGCACAGGTCTAATCACGATAATTTAAATGGAGGGGTGCTTATGTGCTTTTGCAGTGTGTGTCTTTTGAAAAGGTTCGGAGTGTCCCAGAAGGGGAGAGTTCAGTTCATGTAATTTCATTT
>NC_085002.1:23761087-23843587 GCF_963854185.1 Sardina pilchardus | reverse complement strand
AGTTTTTAAGAAAGGTTTAATGTGACCAAGCCGTTACAATAAAGGCTTTTTAACTTTTGCTATATGAGAGTGCCTTTGAGTTCCTCTTGCTTTTTCATCTGAATTTTCCCATCCAAAGAGCACCTCAAACAAACTTTTCCTGAGTCCAAGCAGCGTTCCTAGACAAACGTTTTCTGAATAGTATTGTGACTGTTATTGTGTCAACCAGATGTGACATCCTTGCACCAAACTTAAGGTTTTGTAATCTACAATCCCATATTCTAGGGAACTCTTAAGTTCTTTTGAGGCTAAGATGCACACCCGTGGCTGTGTGTCACGTCTTTGATGTCATAACAAGCACATCTGAAACAGAAGTGCATTTCTGTGAAGTTTTGCCAGCTTGTGTTTTTGATTGTTTGATCTGTTTGAATGAGTCCCTCTGGTCCTTTCTGTAGCACACAAGTGTTTTGCATCTATAAAGGTTTTTTTTTACATTGGCAAGACTACTATCACTAACATCTCCCAGAGATGTCTCAGAGGAAGTCTGTTGTGAGGTGTAAATCATTGCACCAACAAAATGTATAACCTGGGGGCTTGCGTAACAGTGTTTATTGTCTCTAGTGTCTAATTTATAATATACATATATAATATTTAATGTATGGCTACTTGACCTACATTGGACAATTTACTGTATACTGGTTTATGGTCTATTTGGTGTCAGAATGTATAGAAAGTATAGTGCAGATCAATCTAAAGCAGGAAAGCATCTTTATATATGGAAAATATCATCTATTTTTCCCTCACAGTGATCACAGAAATTGTGTTCCCTAGAATAGACTGCATGACTCAGGCAACGGGGGTGAACTTATGTTCTAGTGAGAGGTGGTTTTGCCCTGGAGCACCCTACGCTGTGATTCACCAGCTAGCTACACTACAATCCAGCTGAGATTCTCACACTCGGGAAGATCAGAGGCAAAGCTTACAGTATCTTGCTCAAATTGAAACACAGGCAGGCAGCAGTTACAGTTCATCTACAGCTGATTCTGAGAACCTTACAAGCTTTAGAATTCTGGTGATGATGATGATGAGCTGAGGTAGACTGGTGAAAGCGTTGGGATGCTGGCCAGGACGAACCTTCCCAGCAAGCTTTCACCAGTCTGTTCACAACTGTTGTTTGTGAGCCAATTCCAATTCTAATGTGGTCTAAGTGCTGTGCTAAAATGTCTGCACCTCTCTCCCCTTCTGCTCAGGTGCTGGTGTACAATCTGTCGGAGAACAAGCATGGCCCTGACGATGTGCTCGTCATGGGCACAGATGGTTTGTGGGATGTCACCACCGATCGGGAGGTTGCAGATGCCGTGACAGCTTTCCTCTCGTGCTGCGATCCCAGCGATCCCATGAGGTGCACACACCTCCTTTACATTGCATTCCTTTCTTAAAGGGACAGGCCGCACAAAACTGACATTACTGTCGTCATCATCATCAGCTCAGTATTACAGTATGTCGCTTGTCAGGCATGAAAGGCTTGGCTGTCGGTGCATCTCAAAAATGAGTTCTCCAATAATCACCAGCTAAAGGGAACTCATTCACTGACATGTTACAGAAAAAGAGTAATGCCATAGAAATGAATATATAGGACAAACATGAAATGGGTTTATGTTGCCCTGAAAATGCCTTAGCAATGAGTTTTCATCATTGGGTGAACTATCTCGATATCTTATAACATATTCACGTGAAATTCTGCAGGATTAGAAAGAGGATTTAAAGTGGTTTGCTGTAATTTGTCCTTTGTGATATGAACATATTCAAGTGAAAATGCACACAGTCAGCAATAAATGTGATGTATTTCATGTAAAAAGCCAGTAGATGTCAGTGAACACACACCCACACTCACACATTCAGTGTTCTATCAAATATTCACATACAGTAATATACAAAACTTTTCATATTTTGACAGCATCAGCAGAAGTCAACACAACAGCTCCCTAAGTGCTGACAGAGATTTTCCCCTCAAACAATATTGCCCAGACAGAAGCCGTTGCCATATTTGCATTTAAACAAGATTCGGCTTCGGCGTAAATATTTATTTGCCTTTCTCCCCCCCCCTCTTCTGCCTCAGGTACACGCTGGCGGCCCAGGATCTTCTGATGCGCTCGCGCGGCGTCCTGAAGGAGAGAGGCTGGCGCCTGCCCAACGAGAGACTGGGTTCGGGCGACGACATCACGGTGTTCGTCGTCCCGCTAGCCGGAGCAGAGACGGAGACATGATGACAGGGCTGATGCTGAGACGCTGGCCGCCGAGGACAAGCCCACCCAGGACTGGGGCGGGGCGGGGCGGGGGCGAGGCAGGGGGGGGGAGAGTAACAGCCTGCGCCCCACCTTCCCTCCCTCCCTGCCCTGCCTAAAAACAAAAAACGAAAAACAAAACGAAAAAATGAAAATAGGTGCGGACATTAACTCCCATATCCATCAGGGCGCCTCAGGTGCAAGAGAGCTTCTTCTGCCTCTCGTCGTTCCTGTCCATTAGCCCCAGCCTCTGCTCGCGCCATCCATGACATATCAGATGTTGGACAACATCACCAGGCCCCACTGCTCTTTCCTACCCCCTCTCTCTTCCTCTTCTTCCTCTTCTTCTTCTTCTTCTTCAGATTATATGCATTGCTCCCAGCTGTAGGTGGCTGTTTTTAAAACCTGTTAAAAAACAAAAGGATCTGTGACTTACCTTTTATCTAAATAGATCTTACCAGAAAGAGTCTCATTGGCTTTTTTTTCACTGCTCGTATTATGGCAGTGCAATATATTATATAGCCTATGGATTGGATGGGATGGAGTGTGCCCGACGACATGGGTACTGGCAACAGGGTGGTGTCTTACGGGAGCTGACCAGTTGATCAACAGTTGATGGGGAGAAGCAGTGAATCCCCCACGAATCCCCAATGACTATTTCTGAGGGAGTGAGGGTTGTTTTTTTTTTTTTTTTTCAAAAATGGAAGCACTTTATTTTTGGTTCATCTGTGTACGTAGCAAGAGATAATCGTTCTGCAGTCATGTTCATGCTTCATGGCAGGTGACTCTAGTGTGGACATATACCAGAGACAGCTGCCATCTAGGTATCTATGTGAATGTTTTACCTACCTTAGTCCCTAAAGTTTTGTGCCCACATATCTTGTGTGAAATCATCCAAAGCCAATGATTGACATGGATTAAGAAAATGTTATTATCAGGGATTTTCCATCTCCCACATTAAGGTAGATAACATAATTAAAGGATCAGTTTGGCTTATGGACAATCCATAAATGATTGGAAGCAAACACACCCAACCATCTGCAGAGCTTCTGCTAGCCAGGGCTGTGCTGATAGTATTTTTGCACACTCCTGGTTGTGGTTCCCTACCTCTCCAAAATAGCCATGTAGAATGTAGTCAACAACTGAACAAACAAACGCAGTGGTGTGTTCTCCTTTTATGTGTTCATCTGAGCTTTGTGGCCACAGTTTTACCAGGCCCAGCCACTTTGCCATCTCGATGCCGCTGTAGATTTTTTCCTGTGTAGCCGGTAGGTGTTTGTAGATCTAGTTTTACAGTAGAAGACCTGAACTCCATACCAGGAGCAGGTGAGTCGGCTAGCTGAGGAATCGACGGAAGGCTGCCTTATAGGACACGACGTGGAGAACTTCAAGTGCGTCTGATGAGATTGCTGGCGTGTCTTCATGCAGAGCACAGAAACTACTTGTGAACAACAGGGGATGACTGTGAGAGACTTTGGAGAATGTTCTCTGTTCTAGGATTTCAGCGCATGGTGCAAAACATATGCACACACTGTAGCCTACCACCACCCCCCATAGCAGACTCATTTTGTGCTGTAACATGGCTTTATTTCTCAAATGACCTCTGTCTGTTGTGACGTATTGCTGTACAGTGTAAATTTGGGCAAAATAAACCTTTTGCTTTTTAAAACAGGTCTCTTTTCCATCTCCACTCATGAAGATATTCTTACTCACTTGAGTTGTCAAAATTGAGTAAAATGAATGGTTCATGTTGTTTTCCTACACTAATTTTCACACATTGTCTGAGTAGAAGGAACACAAACAAATTGACCTGAAATAATTACCACCTTATGTCTACCATGAATCTCCTTAAGAAAAGATAGCTGATGGAGAAACAACAATATGAAGGGTATACACATTTACCCATACATTTTATACATATTTAGTTCTAAATTAAATAAAAACCATTGTGGAAAATGAAGTTTTAAACAAAACCAGTTTATAGAAGTAGTTTAGTTCTGTTTTTCAAGATATCAGTGTATATTAACTGTATTCAGCACTTACCTACAGCTAATGTTCTGAATCTGAACAAACCCCTCTGGTGTTATCAAAGAAATGGTAATTATGGAAAACATTCAGAAATCAGGTCAAAAGGAGATTAGTTGTTTGTACAAAGGGCTTAAAGAATTTGCTCATTGGGTTGCATGCATTTAGTTGTTTATTCAAGTACCAAAAACCTTTCAGCGCACCGTTTACAGACACCATTTCGAATTTTTAAATTAACTCATTTTACGCGGTCAGCAAAACGTTATAATTTCCCCCACTCCCAAAATCACAGGCACAAAGGTCTGCCTGCCTACCCGTCTACCCGACCAGAGCTGTTGGGGATGATGTCATGATTATTAACAGTGGAAAGGGAGGGATCCCAAGCATCCCAACGGCTGCACCTCCTCCCTAACCAAGAGATTGGGCGCCACTATCGCTGCCTTCCTTCCTATCAGTGGGAGGATCTGTTTGCCAGCCGACCGTCGTTCCTTAGCAATATAGCCTACTGCAGTGAAACTGACAAGGAGAGCAAGGAAGACGGACGAGCCAGAAAGAGTAAAAGCGAAGGATATCAAAAACCAGGTAGGGAAATGTCTTTGGCTTGTACCGATTTGTATGTTGTTTTACAGACGCGAGGACATTGGGTTCTGTTAAAGTAGCGTACTTTTCCTTGGTGTGGGAAAAAGTAGGTGGTGGCTCGTGACCAGAAGTAGTTATTGTAAATCCGCAACTTGGCATGAGAGGTTACTTGTTCAAATATTTTTCGCAGTCATTGAAACCATAAGTCATTTCAACCTACTCACTTTATCACACTACAGTGAGTCTTTCATACTGGCTTTATATTTGAATAGGAAGAGACTTCTGCCTGACTAGCCTATAATTTAAATCGCAACAGTATCGGTTGAAGGCTACACTCCACTGGTGGCAACAAGTCTTCAAGTGTTACTTTAGGCTGCTAAGCGGCTCTGCTGCGGTAATGCAGGGCGTTGTACCCTATTAAAGGTATCAAATATTGCATTTGAGAAGCGATTGTAACTTTGAAGTCGGCTACACAGGTCAAGGTTTTTTTTAATCGTAAGTACATTTGCGATTGTATGTTTGAGTATGCTCTCTTTACCGAAGGAAGAGGAGACCCTGTAGGGCGTTGTTTGACTACGATTCCCGTCGGAGCAGAAAACACCCATGTATTCGGGGAAATGTTTGTCGTGTTCCATTGAAACTTAATACAAGGCCTGTAAGATCTCACATTGGCTTAATATTCTATTTAAATCTGTATTCAGGCAGTTATCGTATGCTACAGGGGCCTCGATATCTCGCTCATATGTTGTCAATCGGGATACTTGTTGAAACCAAGTCGGGAATGCGTAGATATTGACTATTTATAGTCCAACTGGCAGACTGTCACGGTTTTTCGGATGTTTCCAAACGACATGTAGCGTGGACCATCTGTGTAGTCATTAGAGGCCATAAGTATTAGCCAACCTCGTTAACCCTCGCTCTACTGATTGTGTTGTCCAAGTGGTGTAGCCTACCACATATCTCCTTTAATTAGACTACCAATCAGTTATCGATGTCTGCAGCCTAAATTACTAAATGTGATGCATCACTCATAGATCACCTACCCTATATGGTCGGATACACTTCGATTAATAGATTGCAGTACTTGCTACCATCCAAACAAGAGTTTTTTCTTGTGCTTGCAAACTTTGAAAATAGGCTTTGCTATGCTCTCAAAATATTTGAAGTTAAACTATATTTCTCCATTCTTAAAGAGACAAGACTGAGGGTGAATTAAAAATTGAATTAGTTATTTAATTGTTTTAATGACCAATTAGTCTTGCAAATGGATTTCATTCAGTCTAAGCAAGTGCCTGTTCAAGCCCCATGATAAGATTTAAATCCAAGCTCATTTCTCTAACTAATAGCCTACCGGACGGGCAGTGCCAGTGACATGTGCCATATTAATCCCACTGTGTGTCAAAAACATGTCACTGTTGATTTGGGGCAGTGGTCTTTCGGGGTGACAAAAGACAGCGTGCCATCCCTGTTGTGTCACAGAGCTTTGGCCCAATCTGCTCCCATTTCCCCACAGCTAGACAAATGAGTCATTGCAATGATTCTGACGGCGGGGGCTCTGCACACTTTAGCTGGAAGGTAATGTGATACCCCAAGATTTTCTCATCAGAGATGCCTTGTCTTAGGCCTCATTTCTCATCTCAAATCAATCCAAAGAAGGAACCAGCCATGCCCCCACCCCCACACCCCAATACCAACCCCAAAGCCCTACCCAGAGCCACTCTGCGAGGTCCCCCCTCTTTGCTCTCGCCATACCCCATACCTGCCCTGTCATTACAGCAATCTCCCACGTATATCTCCAGGCAGGTGTGAGGCAGGTTTGAGGGCCCATCTTCAGGATCTCACGGTATAACCTCTTGATTCATGGAGTGAAAAATGGAAAGTGGAGGGGGGTTCTGTTTCATAGCACACCATTTTTTTTCTCTACAGTTTGGGAGAGAAAGTATTTTCATGCAGTCAAGTTAAGGTGACGGGCATGATTTACAATGCAGTGGAAAGGAATGGGGAATATCTTCAAACTGAAATTTGTACACATAATATCTGGACCTCATTAGGGCTCTACATGAACAAGTACATGAACAAGTTAGAATGTGACTATGGTTTAAATGGTACACCATTCAAACATATGTTGAAAGGTCATGACATCTCTGGGGGAAGTTGTTCCCTTCTTGTTCCTGTAATTTATATGGGTTAGCCACCTGGTCAGTACACATGGTCTCTGCCCTCTGGATTAATACGTTACCCTAACCATATTCTCTGTGGATCACTAAGGTACTGACCACATATAGTGTGACATTTGTGTCAAGCTTCTGGATGCATAGAACCATTCTGACAACTGTCTGATTGCTCTGAATGAATTGTGTCTGACAGTGTGATTTCCTCAAAGACATTTGTGGCTGGTTTTCTTTGGTGTTCGTCTGGACCAATATCCCTGTCAGAGTTTTAGCTTAGCTCTGGACCTAAATGGTCTCGGTGCTCGTGATTGAAAGTCAGCACAGGCCTAGTCTCAGGGAAGATGTCCCTGAATGTAACGGCGGTGGAGGTTATCGCCTTCTCTAAAGTGCCGTTTGGAGCCGTAAGTCATACTTGTCCAATCCACTACCTCAGTTCATCAATACCCATTCGGCTCCATTGGGAGCCTCAAGCCGCTCAGACTGTGCTCGGTTTTTGATTTAGGCCAGTAAAAGTGCTGCTGAAACCATTTATTTCGGGACGCTTTTTTTTGCTCATCTACTGCAGAACAATTAGATATTTATTACTTGGTGTGTGATGAGGTGCTATTACGTGGAGATTAACAGCTCTCTGGAACTTAATAGCTTTGCCCAGCACAGCTGCCTCAGGGGCCTACCAAGGTAACTGTGAACAAGGCATGACTGAAAATGGAATATGACAAGTGTTCAGAACCGGTGAAATGTTGAAGGTTATTTGTGTTGTGGCCTGTGTTTGTCAGCTAAAGCACTTGCTGAGTGCTGAGGGTCGTAACCCAGTGGGAGAGATAATCATCGGAGCTGTTCGTAGATCTCTCCGATGGCTTGAACATGTAGATGATGGAAACATTACTGAGAACATGTTTAGGTTCTGTGGCATTAGAATCTAGAATGTATTCATCTCAAAGTTCTCAAAATGAGTATGTGTTGACTAGCAATTTTTTTTTAGTCTCTAGAATTATTCATTGGCCTTAACAGTTAATTTCTGGGGGTTTATAGCATTCTGCCATTCTGACCATACCTACTTTGAACCGCAGTGTGCACTATTAAAATATTGCCCACACTGTATACGAGAAATGTGAAGACTGGCTCAGTCACCCACACATTGTGCCATATGAAATGTTAAACATTAATTAGCCTGTGGGGATTGATGGTGGTGATTCTCGTTTTTCGTTCCATGAGTCATTCCAGGTCACGGACACAAGATGTGTTGTCAATAGCCCTAGATGGTAAACACACGTAATCAGGTACTCCAGCACAGTAAGAGGGTCTGAATACAGAGAATACTGTCTGCTTTCGCTCCACTCTATTTCTATTTGTAAAGTATTATCAGTTTATTCTCCCAGTAGCCTACTCCCATCTCCTCTCTGTAAATACCATCAATAATAGCAGGACTCCAGCTGTCTCGTTTGTTTTCGTTGGAATGTAAACTATGTGGTTTGATCACTTTCCTACTTCCTGACGTTCTATTTGGCAAATGATTACATCTGAATCGGTCTTCATTTTCGACTAATCCCTGTGGCACATTTTGCGAGGGAGCCAAGAACAGGTTGGTTAAGACACCCAAACAGTGAGTCACGCACTTGCACTTTACCAGTGAGCCTGATCTCCAGTTTGAACTAATGGACAAGTTTTTACAAATATGCACCTCTGCCAAAAATGAGTCCTTTTTTCCCCACTTCACACCTTTGTACTAAAGTCTATCTTTGGCTGTCCACTGCTAACATGGTGGGCTGGTGTTGCAGGCTGGGAGAGTCGTCAGAAATCAACAGAAATCATCTTTGTGTCTGCAGACAGTCTGCTAATGAAACTAGACACTTTGTTTACACTAGGAGAAGCTCATTCCACTCTTGGCCTGCATCGTACAAACTCTCTTCTGCCGCCTGGCAATTTGCTTTGCTATCTTCAGGTCCTGAGATCCTGTTGTCTTTTCTCAGAAGAACAATTGTGTGATCAGAATTGGCCATGAGTCCAGCCGTGGAGGGTAAACGCTGCAACTGTTTTTACTTTCGGCAAGCTTGAACCAGGAAACGCTCGAGCAGTTCTGATTCCCAAGGGCCTGGGCCTTCCGCGTACTTTCCATAAACACTTGACATGATTTGTCAATAAAGTAAAACAAGTCCCGCAACATAATAACATTTACCAGTTCTTGCCCTGTCTGGGCTGTGCATTTGTCCCATTAAGGAGAGATCATGAGAGAAAGTGTCTACTGGGCTACTTCAGTTCAGAGTCCCCTCTTTTGCACCTGAAATGCTCCCTCTCTCTCCCCCACACACGGTTAGCCCCTTCGAGGATACGAGTAGGGCTTTATTCACCCTGGAGCTGACTGAGGGAGACCTGCCCCACCCTGCGAGTCCACTGACTGAGCAGGCTGCCCTGGTTGCATAACCTGGGGACTCGCTGCTGCTGCTGCTGCTGCTGCTGCAGTAGACAGAAAACTTTGGAACAGGGAGTGAGTTGCTGATTAACAGAGGAACGAGGCAACACTGAATTCTACGAGGGCTCTCCTGTTCTCATTCGCTTGCTCTCTGAAGCGCTTTCCTTGCTGTTATTCATTTCAGCAGAGTTTAGTAGACCTGTTGTAGTAGTGTAATATTATCAGGGGCATGCGCGTTGACGTTAATGCTTGTCATTCCTGAAGAGTGGACCTGTTGCTGTTGTTCATCGTGGCTTGTTGTCACTTCCTTAGTTGGGAAAGAAACAAGAGCTGCGACAGGAACACTTTTGCCGACACAAAGACGGTAGCTCTAAAGAACCTGAATAACGTGACTTGAGTTGAGGCGGAGAGAAAAGCACAGCACAGCACAGCACAGCTGAGGTAGGTATTGGCTTTTTTTTTTATGAATCTGTCATTAACTCCGATGACTGCTCTTCAAAGTCATGACCTCTTTGGCGTTATGGAGAGACTGTCATCAGCGAGATGATAAAAAGTGTTTTTTTTTTTTTTAGGGAGAGAGAGAGAAAGGAGAGACATGTCTGGCAAATTTACTGCTATGGCAGAGAGAGAGAGCGCTAAGGACGCTGAGTCACCCAGAGTTAGCAGTGTTTTTCCACCCAAAACAAACTCCTCCGTGCTCAACAACTCCCAGCGTCCATGAACGGCCTACTGTAACTCATGTCATAACACTGTAGAAGCCCAGTCACTGGTTAACTTTGTTTTAGTGGTAGACGATAAAATCTTGCTCTTCCCTCATGGCTTTGAAAACATTTGAAAACATTTCCATTTACTGTTTCATTCTTTTGAAGCAGATGCTGACAAGAGCAACCAAGTTATTTCCTTGAAAAGAGGTCGGACAGCCGTTATATCGGAGCCAGATATAGTTCAGTTGACCATAGAAACCAAATAAACCAGTTATCACCCTCTTAGCTCGGGTAAGTTTGCTTTGGAGCTGACCGAAACATGGCCCTCATTGTTTTCTTTGCTATGTCAGTTTATGTGAGTACAGATAAACATGTGTAAGGCTTATCACCTTCGTCCACCTGTGCCTTTTTTTATGTGAGGTGGTTGTCGGCTGGAATCACTATCAGTACCAGTGGGTTTTGTCGAAGGCCAAAGGTTCAAAGGTCATCCATTTAACAGTGGATGCAAACGATTTGTGCTTAGCTGCTTGCATAAAGGGATCATGTTGTAGGTGCTGTAGAAACACTCACTTTGCAACACTTCCCAGGCTTACCAAACACACACACACACACACACATACATACACACACACCAACCCCCCCAGGCTCCCCACAGTGTTCAGGGCTTCTCAGCTCAATGTAAACACTCATGGTGAAACATTCCTCTGCGGGGCGTGCAAGTATGAAGAACTGAGGCCATGCAGCCAATCCTGCCTGTTCAGAAGCCTCAATCCCTCTTCTTAACCTCTGCTGTGCAAGAAGGAGCGAGAGGGAGAGAAAGCCTCCCCGTCTTGGATTGCTACTGTTTGTTTCTGCCCAAAGTTAGTGGAGAGATATCTGCTCTATTGAGACATTTTGAGTGACTTTGCTGGTAACATACTGTGTGTGAAATATGTGTGAAATTAGGTGTGTTTGGTAAATTCTATCTTTTTCACCACCTACTGTGAGTATAGTATTGCCTCCCTTTACTCTGTTCACTTCACTTCAGATAGCAAATCAACCTATATGGCCATCATCACTGAGTGGGCCCACGCTCACAGGCAATTTTCTTTTTCATGGCGGCATTCGTTCAGGCAAGCATTGTTCAAATGGCTATCTTTGCCTCTATTTTAGCCCAACTGTCGTTGTATTGGACTGAGGGTGCCGGATAATGACAAATTCTCTGCCGTTTTTGGAGGCACAAAAGGAGGTTTTTGGGTCATCACCCTGGAGAGAGAGTGGTGCAGGCCACAGTGACTTTTCATCCTTTCTCAGTTGGCAGGCCATCTGACATGTCAAAGTCTTTTGTTAACAGTGTGGCCCCCGGTTCTGGCAAAAGGTTGTTGATATTGGAGTGCAGCAGCCAATCAAATTGCTCCCCCTCTTTTCCATGCTCCTAAACATCATGCTGATTGGCTGTAATTGTTAATGTTTCTGTCTGAGCCACTTTGTTAGCTTCCACCAAGTTACACTTTGTGCCGTCTGTAAAAACCACATGTTCTGGGATGTTCTCTCAGCTGATGTATCTGTGATGCGTCTTGGTTTATGTCAAAATGGTCATGGGGGATACAAATGGACTATACAGAGAGGAAGCACTCAAAATATGCTGATAATGCTAATCATTATCAACAACTTTAGCTGTCACCAATATGTCGAGGGCTGAGAACCAAAGGGGCGTAAGTGACATTTCACCAACTTTACAGGAGAGCCAAAACAAATCTAACTGCTTCTATATGTTCACAATTAAAGCCCTTTGGTTTTTGTTCAATAACTTTATATTTATAAATATTTTACTTATATAATTGTGTCAGCTAGAAAGAGCTCATCAAGAGCTTCAGGTGATCTATATAACTCAAATTTGACCAAAATGTCACTTACGCCACTTTGGTTCTCAGCCCTCGATGTGTTCTCTTTTATGTGTAGTGGTTAACTGCCATGTAAAGTGTCTCATTTATTTATTGTTGTCTGTCCAACAAGAAGAACTAGTTTTACCTAAAGCATGTCATTCATGTGACATTCCTAAACAAAGTGAAAAGCTTGGGAGAGTCCCAGCCGTTGACAAGAAAACCCATTACAGCAGGAAAACAAGGAAACGAAAATGACTTTAAGGAAATGACGCAAGATTCCATCAACAGCTATCTCCGTTTGTTCATCATTGTGTTTGTGTGAGTGTGAATCATCCATTCCTGTCAGCT
Organism: Sardina pilchardus; assembly: GCF_963854185.1. Taxonomy (NCBI): domain Eukaryota; kingdom Metazoa; phylum Chordata; class Actinopteri; order Clupeiformes; family Clupeidae; genus Sardina; species Sardina pilchardus. Next base: position 23,831,221 of record NC_085002.1, on the reverse strand, counting down.
GTGCCTCAGAACAAACATTTCCCTTTCCCCCCCAGCCAGGCGCGACTCCGGTGGCGTGTCCGGCTGAGTCTGACCGTACGTAATCGGCTAGTGCCAGATGATGGCACCCAGCACTTGGTACCCCTGCAGTGCAGTCCGTAGAGAGAGGCTCGCAGATTCACAAGGCCCATTGGAGTTTGTGGGGACCGTCTTTTGGACCCTCAGACTTTGTGTTGTGAGGGCATTATTGGAAAGGAGAAAGTATGGGCCCAGAATCCAGGAATCCACTTTGGGCTTACAAATAGTGGCATGAAATATGTTTTGAGCAGAATACAAATGGTAGAATATCAGAAGAGTGCCTATTGTGGGGATGGATAGGGGTGATTCCACAAAATCGGAGACACAGAATGATGGTTTATTGCCAGGAAGTGCTGTTTGTTTGCTGTTGTTGTTCTGTTGTTTTTCTCTTAGTCCCCATGGAGATTTTCAGCTTTCCCTCTCATTTACCTCTCATTTAAGGGCATGTCACTACAACGCTTGCAAATGGACCGCAAATGGGCCATTCTTTTGATAGAGACGAGACTAAGACCCATCTCCGACTTCTCTGTGACGGCGGATTTACAGATGGGGATTTTGTTGAGCGAAACTGGGGGGAAAGCACTGTTTCCTCTCAGCGGCAATGAGCGAAACTGCCCTGATTCTTTATCAGCGGTTCAGATCCTCAACTATCAGTCCGTCGCGTTGGCCATACGCCAGTGATTTCCCTGGCTAGTTCCTTCTGACTCACGTAAACCTGCTGCCATTCCCATTGCCCTCCACTGCACACTAGACAACGCCCAGATACTACCTCTGCCTGAGATGAACCAGTGCTACCAAAAATAAACGACAACAAATGCCTGAGTCACCACACATGCGGACATGGGCCGAGCCTGACCGAGCATACGGGTCAAACCAACCCTCTTAATCTTCAAATCCTCTTCTTTCATCTCCGCCTCGGTGAGAGGCAGGCTTTCTGACAAGGATGTTTACGCGAGACTACCAATGGTGACAGCAGATCCTATGGCTGTGGGCAGAAGTGCTGAGTGGAAGGTGTCGATGACCGCACCCCAGCAGCTTGGCAGGGATGAAAATAATTTGGCTTATTTATTTCTTTATTTTTTCCGCTGGCTTTTTAGCTTGCCACAAGCAGCACAGGGGTGATAAGTGGCTGTTTTGGTGATGGGCCAGACTGCAGCAGGGAATGTCTGACGGATTAGAGAGAGAGAGAGGGGGGGGGGGGATAGAGAGAAAGAGAGCGGAAGAGGGAGAAGGAGAGGGAGGGAGGGAGGGTGAGCAGATGGGGGTGAAGGGGTGGGGGTGCAAAATGCACAGATGTGCCCAACCAGTGCCACCCATTTATCATGCCCGCTCCAACCCATCGCCGATATCACTTCCTGCCCGCGCACCCGCTGTGGGGGCCCAGAGAGGCACTGAGCACACGTCGCCCCCCCAATCACCGCAGAGCCGGAATGGCCCTTTGGCTTAGGGCTGCCTGCCTGTTGGTGAAATTGCCGTGGCATTGTGTGCCCCCTGAATGACTCTCGAGGGGTCGGAAGCGCTTAGTGGGGAGGTTAGCGTTAGCGACAGTGATGATTTTTCACCTAATGGCATGCAGTGTTTATTTATTTATTTATTTATTTTTAGGATGGTGGCAATTTTTCACCCTGAATCGTTTCCATGCGGGTTTATTTGAAGGGGGTGGCGCGGGAGGGGGGTGGTGTTAGTTGGAGGATTTCAGTTAGGTTGCATATCAGTTTGAGAGACATCACTCAACCAAGACCAAGGGCACTTGTCGAGAGGGGGGACCCGCTCCCCCCCAGCCCTGCGCAGACACACTTTCTCTCATTGCTTCAAAGAGGGTACTTTCTCATCAAATGATTTCAGTCGTTGAAGCTCATTACCATTTTCATAGGCTTTGCAAGTATAATTATGCCATGTTCCTCTCTGATAAAAGGCGCAAACATTCAGGGGGAAAATGGGGAGCCTTGGGTCTCCTATAATCCTCCCACTCCTCTCTCAATAACCCACAGCTCTGCACAGCATCTCCTCTCACAGTGGCCGTTGCTTCTGCTCTGCTTTGCGCTACACCACGCTAACCCGGCTCTGTGCTTCGCTGTGCTCATTTGAAAGTAAATGCATCCACGCACTTCACCTGTGCTGTTTCAAGCCATGCCAAGTCAGACAATACTTAGAACGGTTACATTATGCATGTGGACTGTCATGTGGTTTGTAATATCAATGTTTGGATATCTTTTGGGGAAGGATTTCTTGCAAATTCAGATTGTTTGTGAGATAGTCTTAACATTGTTCTCTGAGTCCGAGCACTGGAGGTCTGTAATTGACCTGTATTTTCTTGTGTATGGATTTGCATATACATTTGGTCTTCATTGGTCTTTATGTCCTGCAGTGGAGTAGCAAAACAATGCTGCTTCCTTCCCTGGCTTGTTGCACGAGCATATGCAGACTAGGATGTACATTGTTGCTATTTCTGTTGAAGGTGACTACGACTTGTGCTCAGCAGCAGAGAAACAAAGGAACAACGTTTCCCTGTGCACTTCCGAAGACAGCTGGGTCACTTCTTAAAGTGCTCACTGTCCTCTCTCAGCTCCGTGATGTATTGCTCCCTGTCCAGTTTGCGTGCTGTTGTTGTACTCGGAACTGGGTCACCCACTAAATGGAAAACCGTAATGAACATCACTAGCAAATCATTTTCCTATCCCGACAAAAACTGTGACCGGAATATCCTGATCCTCGTGTAATTGGGAAGGCTGATTGAGCAGCAGGGCAGGCCGACCTTGAGCCAGCAGCAGGCCGACCTTGAGCCAGAGGCAGCAGGATGAAGGCGAGCTCCCCTCTGAGCCTCTTCACAATAGACCCCAGCCCCAGCGCCTGCGCCTGCACTCCTCCTATTGGCTCGTGTCTTTCAGCATGGCATCCGCTGGAAGTGTGGAGCAGCCCCCCCGAAGGTCCCTCTTAAACTCCCTCCTACCCCAGTGGTCAGACGAAACTCAAGATCTGCCTGTTATCTTTTGAAAACTTTAGAAATTTTGTAACCTATGTAGTAGCTCCGGTGACGTGTCGAGTGTCCAGCAGAAGTTGTTTTGAGTATTCAAAAGTAATTGTATAGTAGGCCCATTCTTATAAACCAGCATGGGTGATTTTGAATGAGGGACTTGGGGTGGGGTGGCGGGGACTTCTGGGGGGTGGCTAACTACTTCTCCAGCTGTTAGGGTTTCCGGCCATTTTTGTGCCCCGTTTTCCTGTACGATGCAGTGAGGAGAGGAAAGGACAGGGTGTGGTCAGTGAGTAGCCCAATCCCCCCCCCCCCTCCCTCCCAGCCTGCCTCGGCTTGTCTCGGCCCTCACTCTGCAACCCCCTCCCTCTTGTTTGAGTGGACACATCAACTGGCCACTGCATTCCAGTTGTACACAACCACGAAACAATCCTTTCCACTTTTCTTCTTTCTTTCGTGTGTGTGTCCGTGTGTGTGTTTGTAAATTTTCTTTGTGTGTGTGAGAGCAGGAGAGAGTGTATTCTTGCCATTGCACAGTAGATAACTGTCTTGAGAATCCATTCAGCCTCTGTTGGCATCCTTCGATTTGGAGCAGCACGTATTGAACCACTACCTCTGTATGGCCATTCTAACTAAGTATCTATTGATATGAGCTCTAATCTATCTCTGTCTCTCTGTCACTGACTCACTCGTCCTGTCTTCCTCTCTTTCGTTCAGGTATGGCCGCCATCCGGAAGAAGCTGGTGATTGTGGGAGATGGAGCGTGCGGGAAGACTTGTCTCCTCATCGTCTTCAGTAAAGACCAGTTCCCAGAGGTGTATGTGCCCACCGTCTTTGAGAACTACATCGCTGACATTGAAGTGGACAGCAAGCAGGTTAGTGCTTCCCCCCAACCCGCGCTGCTCACACGGTGACAAATTGTCCCCATCGGCTGCAGCCATCAGGAGACTCCCGTTAGTGAGTCTACTTTTGACGCACGGCTCAAAGACGCCAACCACGACCGCAGGGTTAATCATGAGAATTAATCAGGTCGCACCGGTCATTCCTAGTAAGGGAAAGTGGTGTTTATGAGCTATTAAACAAGATGAAGTCATGTGAAAAAAGATCCATATGCCCTATGTCCGCTGTTAGAACACATGTAAACGTAAACATATACGTGTGTGTGTTGTTTGCGGTTTGTACATGCACATATGACATTGACCGTTTGCATCACCGCACCATAAAGAATCTCTTGTTGCAGTGCTAGTGAACCTTTGTCCTCCGATCTAATATGATTCATAATCTGATGCAAGAGCTTGCGTAACTTCAAGTGAACTCCCTAACCCTCGCTCCGAGTCCTTACACACTGACAAATTTGCCCAATCAGCCGCAGCCATCAGGAGACTCCTGTTAGTAAGTCCACTTTTGGCATGGGGGCTCAAAAGACGGTGACCACAACCGCAGGGTTAATCATGAGGTTGGACCCAAAGCTGTGCTGCAAGGATATTCTCCTTCAGATGGGGGTGGGAGATATGTCAGATCCCCAGTGCCCCCCCCCCCCACCCCATCCTCTGTAAAAATCCCCCCCACTGATCACCAAGTGTATCAAGGCGTCTGGTGAAAAACAGGAAATGGCCGTACTCTCTGGTTTCCTGTGCAAACTGGAAACGTGGGATGTCTGGCCGTCCCCAGTTTTTTCCCCTCTCAGACCCCCGCTACCCCCCCACCCCCCACCCCCCACTTGCCTTGATAAATGGGTCGGCTCATTTCCTTTTTGACAGCGGGAGGGGGGCGGAGAAAACGCATTGTTTTCTCATGCACAGGAAATGTAGAGCTAAGGATCCGATCCCCGTCGCTATGGAACCCAGCTTATGCTGGTGTGCCCCCCCCCTTCCCATCCCAGTGGGCCGCACTCACTCCTCCACAACCGCCTCGTTCCGAGCTATATTGGACACAGATCAGCAAACTTGGCAATCTTGTCCACCCGACATCCCAGATTTTAAATTCTGCCATCCCCTAGCGGAGATCACGTTCACATATTCATACTCAAACTTCTTGCACCTTCTGTGAAGCTGGGCCAGGGCTAAATATAAGCTCCTCTTTTATTGTTCTTTTTCTTCCTCAAAAAAGAAACACACACACACACACACACACACACACACACACACACACACACACACACACACACACACAGAGAGCCTGGTTCTGGGCTCATTACTCAAGCAGGGGCCCGTGGTGGCTGCCCACACTTTGTTAGACCCTGTGGACGGCTATTTCGGGAACACTGAGTAATACCTGCTTCCCGTGGCCCTGCATCTATCTCGCCCCGCCGTGTCGTGGCGGCTGTGACGCTTGAGCTGTTTTCCCTGGAAAGCATTTATCAGAGTGACTCAAATCAGGCCCCCCTCCAAAGGTGCCCCCCCCCTTTCGCAGAGAGCGCGGTGTTTGTCGGCGAAGAAGGCCGAAGGTATCTAGTGTTATTTGTCCCAGCCGTTCCCCTAATCTAATTGAATGTGATTGGAGGACGCCAGGCCCCAGTCCAAGGCTCCCAAACTAATGTGGCAGAATGAGGCCTGGAAGTCCCAGCGGAGAGTGGATCTGGCTGGAGCTTGCAGCCTTTCCGGCCTGCTGTTTTCTGCCCAGTTATCAGGGAGGGTCTGGCCATGCAAACAAGTCATTTAACTCAATTTAACGCGTTTACCCACTCAACACTATGTTCAGTAGAAGTCTTCCAAGACCACATGTACATCAGTCCCTAGAGTAATAGTTTTGAGAGCAGGTTTAGATTCCAGACTACATACAGTGCAAACATGCACAAACATGCTTAAAACACTCAGCATTGTATATCTCAGGATCTTGCTTCCATGTGTTCCTGTGAGGCTTAGCTGGGAACTGGCATCATTGGAGGGGGAGGGGGAATCTGTTAGTGTGCTAGTTTCTAGATGATGAATCCCAAGGAGCACTCACATGGTACCAATTCTCCATTTAAAGCCATGACCGGTCCCACTTGGAATTTTTGGATGCTTTTTTTGTACTTCCTCGTTTTGGTCTGGTGTTTATTTTGTATTCCTTGGGGGCCATTTGTGTGTGTGTGTGTGTGTGTGTGTGTGTGTGTGTGTGTGTGGGGAGAGAGAAGACACTCAAAGAGGAAATCATTAGATGAATGCTCTGGTTTGAACAGCTAATCTCCCTCCACACACACTTTACATTCACACACATGGTAAAGTACATGTTCCAATGTGTTTGCTACTTTCTCTTCTCAATGGAGCTGGACACTGCTAGTAGTTTAATATTAACCAGAGAGGCACATTACCTGCTGTTGAAGCAGACAAATACAGGGCCTTACTCATGACACAGAAGTGGGCCAGCAGTGTTACTAGATGACCACTTGATAGTGTGTGTGTGTGGGGGGGGGATTGAACCGTAAGTGGCAGGATCATTCTGGAGTAAAAAAGTAATGTAAACATGTATTTTATGTAACACATTTTTTTAGTACAAAAACTCACTCAAAGCATTTAACACAACTTGGACAAAGACAATACAAGTGAAGGCCATGGTGTTTTTGAACAGTCCGACCATGTAGCCTATATTGTAGGCTGTGTAATGCGGATGTTGTGTTATTTATTCACCGTGTGTGTGTCTGTGTGTGTGTGTTTGACGCAGGTGGAGCTGGCGCTGTGGGATACGGCAGGCCAAGAGGACTACGACAGGCTGAGGCCCCTCTCCTACCCCGACACAGACGTCATCCTAATGTGCTTCTCCATTGACAGCCCCGACAGTTTAGGTGAGGAGATGAGATGAGATGCTCTGCAGATCGGTGCAGTGCATGCTCTGGACTGGACTGGGCATGCACTGGACCTGGCAATGTGTGTAGGCTGTGATCTGGCTTTGTTTGTGTCTTTTGTAAGGAGTTTGACATGTTATGTCATGAATATGTGTGTGTGTGTGTGTGTGAGAGAGAGAGAGAGAATGTGTGAAAAAGTGTTTTTATAACACAAGAGAGCTGTTGATAATAGAAAACTCCTTTGAAAATGACTGTGCCAGAAACCGGTGTTGGCTAAGCCACACAGTTTTCTTTGGGTTTAAGATCCCTCTAAGACTCACCGATTAGGTGATTATGGACCTGACAAAACAAGTCACATCCTTATGAGTTCTCCCTGACAAGCGTCTGACTTTATCTTCTCAAACTTCAGGGAAGGCTGAGCCCGATTCTGTTACAGGACACACCATCACGCCAAACTCGGAATTAAGAACTGTCTAACAAATGTTTTTCTCGTCTCCTTGTGTCTAGTTTTCTTCTCTGCTTTCCCACACACCTGTCCTAATCCCACAAAAAAAATGTACATTTTGCTACTCCGCAGAGCTGGTACAATACTACATTCTGTCAGTGCTGTTTCTAAGCCCCGTTGAGTAACTGAAGGGCCCCGAGGGGGGGGGGGGGATTGAACTGTGTTCTGGAGCCCTAATCCATCACTCTGAGCAGCTTCTTTATGGGCCATTGCGTAATCCACGTTTTGACAACACATATATTATGTACCTTTTAAATCAGCTGAATATGCATTGCACGGTGCATGTAGTACGTAACCGGAGTGCTGTGCAGAGACTGTAATAACGGCCTACGCAGGCAATGCATCATGTTTATATACGTTTTTTTATGGTAGTTTGAGAATGTGTTTGTGTGGATTATGTCTGTCTTTTTGATTTGTTATTTGTTTTGATTTTGATTTTAAATGTTGCTTGCTCTCGTCGTTGCAGAGAATATTCCGGAAAAGTGGACCCCTGAGGTGAAGCACTTCTGCCCCAACGTTCCCATCATCCTCGTGGGGAACAAGAAAGACCTGAGGAACGACGAGCACACGCGACGGGAGCTGGCGAAGATGAAGCAGGTACTGGACACACACACACACACACACACACACACACACACACACACACACACACACACACACACACACACACACACACACACACACACACACACACACACACACACACACACACACACACACACACAAGATCCCCTCCCTGGCTCTCCATAGGTTTCAGGCCTTCTTTGTCTTCCATTTGTCATCCCACTTGTCAGCCTCCTACGGTCTTTAATTAAGAAAAAGCTGATCTCCCAGTGCTGTCTGCCTCCCCACTGGCTGCCTGCACGGCCTGCACAGCCTGCCTACTGTATGGCCCTTAGTGTACAGTACACCAACTCATGATCTCCACAGCCCTCTGACCAAAGCACATACAGTAGACATGACTAACTCCTGTTACACACTCTCACTGTCCTAGTGAGATTCACTTCACTTGCCACACACACACAGGCCCACTGCTGTCCTACCCTCTGACCCCCCGCCCCCCCCCCCCCCCCCCCCCCCCACACACACACACACACACACACAAATACACACACAGGCTGCCAGAACATCAGCATAGCCGCGTGAAGGGGACTCAGCAGGCTTATACAGTGCATGCATAGCAATCAGCTCTGCACCGGAGGGAGGGAGGGAGAGAGAGAGGGAGGAAGTGATGGAGTTACAGAAGAGAAGGAGCAGGAGGAGACGGAAAAGAAAAACATGTGAGGGAGGAGAGAGGGCAAGAGAGCGAGCGAGGGATGCCACAGGGTGAGCGTTAGGAAGTATGCAAGGGAGTGTGTGAGTGGGAGTGAGTGAGAGAGAGCGATTTGTGTGAGGTGATGGTCAAGACGGCGGGAGCGGAGGAGTGAGTCAGAGCGTGTGGCAGTGGAGGAGGGAAGGAGATTACGCAACCTGATGGAGCCGCTGAATTCATTGAGACGAGTCCACATAAGTGGCCAAATGCAGGTGCTCACACCGTGTGTGCAGGTGCTCACACCGTGTTTACATTAGCTGTCCTGAGGGTCTTTCCTGAGATGAACGTGCAGAATCACAACTCTCAGATCACGCTAATTATCCCGTCTCAAGGCCGCGTGGCGATGTGCGGACGCAGCAGGATTAGGCGTGTTATTAACGGGAGGCCTCGCGCAGAATGCTGACCCACGTCCAGTCTCCTCGGTCTTCAGAGAGACGGAGAACAAAACAGCCGGAAGTCTTCAACAATGCGTGTCAGAGGACAGATGCTGTAACTCTGGATAAAAAGATAAAGAGCGGAGCGGAGCCTAGCGCCCTAGTGCTCGGAAATCGCTGCTCTGAGATTCTGACTTTCAGGGAAGATTTCCGAAAATGGGGAAAACTAAGTGTTTTTAAGATATTCCAGTAGTAAAAAAAGCTATATGATAATCAATACAAGTGTTACTAATGTGACTCTTTGGATGAAATTGTTTGCCATACTGTATGTGAATGTCAACATGTGTGACAAACCTTTGTGTGTGTCTATGCAGATGTATGTGGTGATAACTTTCTCTTTCTCTCTTTCTCTCCCTCTCTCTCTCCCTCTTTTTCTCCCTCTCTCTCTCAGGAACCAGTGAAGCCCGAGGAGGGCCGTGACATGGCCAACCGCATCAGCGCCTTCGGCTACCTGGAGTGTTCGGCCAAGACCAAGGACGGCGTGCGGGACGTGTTTGAGATGGCCACCAGGGCGGCGCTACAGGTGCGCAAACGCAAGAAGAGGGGTGGATGCCTCCTGTTGTGAGGAGGGAGGAGGGGGGAAAATGCAACCCCATACCCTCTGCTCACCTCCCCAAGCCCCTTACATAATATATACCCTCCTCTCCACCACATCCATGCACCACCAACTGACCAAGAAGAAGTTTTAAAAAGAAAACAAGAAGAAGAAGAAGAAACGTAGGAGTGGTCTTTACCAAACTGCATCTTTGTACTGTATCTCACATTTCACGCCAACCAGAGAAGGACCATGAGCGCAAGTGCAAGAAAAAAAAAAGTAAAAAGTAAAAATGTATTTGTAAAATAAAAAAAAAAGCAAGGCTAGATTGGCCTGTAGCACAGATTAGGTATTGAATTTTCCTCTTTTTTTGCCTTGATTTCTTTCTCTCTGTCTGTCAGCACAATGGGTCTTTGTGTTTTTATGTTTGTTACTCGGTGTGCAGTAAGGAAAAGGTAGTTGGTGTGTCTTTATGTCTGTACTCTGATCTTTCCTCATTGTCCTCGTGAAATATGGACTTTCCTTCCCACACAGGCCAAAGGACCTCTCCCACCAATCACCATCACGCGCTCAGCTGATCTAAAAACAGCTCAACGTCATGGAGTTCAGTTGTCGTCATATTATTTCAATCTCAAGAGTTAATTATTAGAATCAGTGCCTTTTGTGTGCACATGTTGAAGTATCTTTTTTTTACTCAAGGATATCAGCCTTTTTTTCCCTCATACTTTTGTTCACGAGTAGTTTAGCTGGGCTTTTTCCTTTTTTTTTCTTCTCCACACAATAGTGCACTCGGTTGGTGCTGCGGACTGGGGCTCCGCTGGCTCGCCTGCCGAAAAAAGTCAAATCAGATCCGATCTCATCTCCAGGGTAAAAAAAAAGAAAAACAAAAAATGTTCCGCTGTTCAGCACAGCCCCCCTCCGATTCCTTTATTCGTCTTTGAACTCTGACTGTTTAGCCCCTGGCTCAAAGTGAAGGCCAGGTTGAGGTCTAATGTTCCCACAGTGAGGAAACCGAGAGCAGTTGGCAGATAGATGCAGAGACTGTGTGGATGACTGAACTTTGCCTGATTAGCCGTGCCCCGGTCCGATGCTAGCCGCCTGCTTTCCGCCCCGCCAGTAACCCCTGTGCTGCTGAAGTGCAGTCAGGCAGGGCCTTGAGAGCCGCTCTTGTTCTCAATCTCAGCCCCTGGCTTAAGTCACATAAACTACTATGCAGAGGGGCCAAATGTCAGCCATCGCCACTAAACAAGAGTTCAAGTGGCCTCGGAGAGTTCAACTCCTGTGTCACTGTAACTTCACAGGTTCTAAAGAATGTCCATAATTTGGGTTCCAGAGCTGGATGGGTGAGGTCAGGACTGGTGGGAGCCTGTCCCTTTGGCATGGGAGCCTTTCTCAAGCCGCCACACACATGGGCCTTCAAGGCTTGACGGCAGGTCAGCGAGAGCCGCAGGTAGTCAGGTGGTGGTTGCTCAGTGCCTTCCCGATGTGATTGACAGGTGACCTGTGTGCCTTCTGTTCCACAGTAGAGACGAGAGACTATAGATTCCTAGATGCTAAATTAGTACTCCGATTAAAATAGGTGCTCAGCATGTTTGAAAAGTCAGTTGGAAGGGCATTGCTGTGAAAGTGCATGCTATATATGAAGTGGCTTTGTATTGGTTGAGAATTCACTGAGAGGCAGGTTATGACTAGAAGCTGATGAAAAAAATGTAACATCTTCGTTTTGCTTTGGATTCAATTCCACAAAGTTGATGATTGGATGCAGTTCGATTCAGTTGATCGGGATCAAGATTGGTAGAGCAATCAGAGAACAGCCCTTCCCTTAGTGTACACTCTGCCAGTTCTGTCTAGTCACTGTTTCCATGGTTCGTGTTTGCTCAAAGATTTATAACACTAACTACACAAGAATATTGCCCCAAGATTATACTTCCCATAATACATTGCACGCAGTCAGCAGCATGTAATTGACCGCAACAGGTATTTAGGTTGACCTTAGCTGTTGGTTGTGCTGTGCCGTGTCATTTGTTGATGAATGTGTGCACACTGCAGCAGCAGGCGTGATTGTAATGAATGGGGCCTCCATATCTGATGAATTGTCCTCCTGCAGCAGTGCGCTCTGTAATTCACCGCAACCGTAGTGGTCTCTGGATCAAACTAGGGCCTGATCCGTCCCCTGGATCTGACCGCTTCCAGAGCCAGCTAGCATGTGAGGTCACTGCTCTAGGATCAGCTAATGTCTATGTCTCTTACTCGTGTACTCATCAAGTCTCCATGATATTTCCTCATAAAAAAGGCCAAAGGAATGTGTGAGAGAGAAGTGGGAGATCCCCTGTGTGTGATTGAGACGTACAGTGCAGATAGAATAGAAGTCGTCTCTCTCTCTCTGTCTATCCAGTACATCCAGTTTCATTCAGCCTTGAGCCCCTGGGGGGTTTCACCTCATTGGTGTTGAGAGTGCAGGAATTCTCTCGAGTGCACAAGTCTCCCGGAGTAAAGCGGATGACAACTCACCAGGAACACTTCTCCTTTTGTTTTCTATGCCCCCTATCAGTCGGCAGTGAGGAGCGTTCCCAGGTCCCTGGAGCCAGGCTAAGAGTGTATTAGATTACAGTGTTGTTAAAGAAGAGGTGTGTTTGTGTGAACGTGTGAGAGGGAGAGCTCGTCACATGATCCCCTCTCACCAGTGGCATGCGATCTCTCCAAGAGATGACGCTGATTACCGGTAAAGATGACTAAGGCGTGGGAGTGAGACTTTGTTCTGAGTGGTTGGTTGGCTGGCTGAGTTAGATTGTCATTTGTGGATGCCCTCTGTGGGCTAGGTGAGGTCTGGATGTACCACTGGTTGTTCTCAGCTCACTGGAAGCTCTTCATTTGGCAGACTTCTGCCGCTAAATAAAACTCAACTTCTTTAATATACTCAAGAATGTCCACGTGGATTGTGGTTTGATAGTATCAGAGAACAACAAAATGCCAGTGTAATTCAATTAACTATTTTTCTGTTGTTTTGTTTTTTTGCGAATGGGGACTGTGGTTAAGAAGTTTGAACACCATTTTATTTTATGGCAAGGCATGATGCGCAATGTTTCACAGCTTATTTTGCACGTACACACACACACACACACACACACACTTAAGTAAGAACCATATAACACTTCACCCCACATTTACAACTTGCCAAGGAATTCTGGGTAGTCAGAAGGGTTAAGTGAGGAGTAAGCACACAGGTGAACAGCACAACAATGCCACAACATGTAACCACACAGCATTACGCCCTCGTACAGCAGAAAAGACCCCACTACATATCAGCTTAAAGCAGCGGCTACATCCCAACTGCATGGCCATTGGTTATTTTACTCTTCTCTATGCTGGGGGTTTGAACTGGCCCCCCTCATCAGAAATGCACTAGCTATAACCAGACCTGTAAAATGTCAATGTCCGCATGAGCTCAACCTGGCCCTTCAAAGCCTCCATCTCTACAAGGGGAACAATTCCTGCTAAGTGTTTTTTGTGTTATCTTCCTTTTTTTCTGGAAGTATTAAAAGACATAATTATCCAGATTTATACGAAAGCTCATTGTTATAAGGCTTTGTAAACAGAACTAGTGTTGTAGTGAATGTTTTGATTTAAGTGAAACCAACCAATGTTAATAAACTATTTTTGAGAGAAGAAGATTCAGCATCACCTTGTGTGTATGTTTTGTCATTCCATCTACATCAGCAGAAATGATCAATTATTGGTTACGTTTCAGCAGATTAACCCCGTGTTTGTTCATGGTCAAAAAGTCCTTTATAAAAACATGGTCACAAAATCCACACAAGTCATTTTTTATTGCTTTTCCGGTTCGATTACAGCAAAAACATTTTTTTTACTGAGGGAATAGTCCGAAAAATACAATCCCATTTACTATTAAACCAGATGACAGTGATTTTTGAGACGGATACAGGCACTGATTTGGTTCTCTTCAGCACCACATAAGAGCCTATCCATTCCAGTGTCAGATGATATCTAGCACGAAAGGGGTAAAGTATTCTCCTCTCATTTGGAAATGATAAGAATATCCCTTGTAGAAAGCTTCTCCTGTAACTAATGAAACGGGAAAACATCACTGAGAAGGTTCTCACTTCTCAGTTATAGTCCTTTTTTGAAAACTAATATGTGTAATTCATAAATGTGGTGAAGTAATCTGTAGTAATGTCTGTAAGGAAAACAAACTAAAAGTAGCAGAGGTGATCTGCATAATAAGCCACTACTCTGACCACAGCAACAACGTGGGGAAAGTTTGGTATATCTAATCTGACTAGCGATAATGTTAACTAGATGCTGCTGGCATACTTCCAAAGGAAAAATAAAATATGACAGAAATAAAAAAAATGAACAGGTTTTGGTCTTTGGTTTTCATTAAGCAGAGAGGTCATGGAGACAGCACGGATGACTGTTTCAGGACCTGCTACAGGGACAAAACCTGGGGAAGTGCGCAAATGCAAAAATATAAATTGAAACAGAACATGGCTGACGTCCATGTGGATTCTAAGTGGCCGAATGACCCAAAGTGCTAATGTTGGATTTCGGGTTCAGACTACAGGAAACCAATGATCACAGTAAAAGGATGGTGTGATTGCAGCACACCACTTTCTACTTAAACGGTTGTATCGAGCGGAGGATTGGGTGAGCGGGCTGGTTGATTGTCTTGGCAGGAGCTGAGGGCAGTCTGTTGTTGGCCAGCCCAGTTTGATGCAGAGTCTGGCTAGGATCTGGGCTGGACGCGGGCCAGATGAGGCTGCTATGCAGGCGATCACTGTTCACTCCGCCACTCAGGATGTTCATGCTGTTGGACAGCACTCTCCTCCATCTCTGCATGGGGAGGGGGGGGGACAAGAGATGGGGTACAGACATTCACACAAACACAGCAGATATACAGTCAACAAACTAAACCATGCTTGTATATTTACACTAAGAATTCCAGAGCATCTTTATGAAGCAACATTAATGAATATTAATCTTAGCAAAACAGATAACACAAACATCTCGATCATACCATTTCATATCAAATAATTACACATGGTGCATGTGTACTACATAACCTTCAGAATTCAGCAACTATCCCATACCCAAATGGACAAAATAGTCATTATCCAGTTTCAAATGGCACAGAGGGTGATCAATCATTGCCATCCATGTAATGCATGTTTGTTTCAGCCCCCAGCTTCAGAGCACCTACCGTCAAACTCCAGGTTGAGGCGGAGGGCAGCAAGTCTGTCCACCACATCATCCTCCCCCTCTGCATCACTGTAGTCAAAGCCAGTGTAGCCTCCCTCCTCTTCACAGTACCGAATAAACCTGGACACAGCACACACACACACACACACACAGGCAAGGACGCTTTATACAGTACACGGTTTTAATGAGGGATCTCTGACAATGTTATATAGTACAATGAGCAGAGTAAAAACAATCTATGAAATTGATCTATTCTCGATTCTTTATATTTATTCATCTCCTCTTTGTGTCAAAGCACCAATTAAGAAATAGTGTTAATGTAAAAATGTACTGTATGTGATTGTATTAACATAAATAATAAAAAATAAATAAAAACAGATGGCAGATGTGTCCTCTCACCTCTCCCAGGTAGGATTCTTCTTGAGTATAACAGGGTTTCCCACCACAACCAGCAGGCTTTTGGCTCGGGTCATTGCCACATTAAATCTCTATGGAAACACACTGAAGTCTCAAAATGGGAACACATGACTTCCTTTCAACTGATTCCAAATAATACATATTCAATACACAGCTCAGTAGTCTAGGTTCTGTATTAAAACTGAATTAACAGCACAACATTTACAAATGTAATAACACATCTTTACACTTTTCCTTGTGATTCATTCTCTTGCATGACCCCGAGTAAGGTGAAGAGTTTAAGAGTAAGAGTTTAATGGTAAAGCTGTGCTACGCGCGTTAAACCCACAGGCGTGCCGCGTGGAGGCAGGCATGCTGCTCTCCGTGGCCTCTGCTGTAGAAGAGGCCTGTTAACTAAATCAATTCACAGCACAGCCCCCTATATAGCACTCCTGGAGCTCCTCTGAGCACTCCGAGGCCCTTTACAACCATGGCCTCCCACATACAGCACAGCCAGGCGCCGGCGGTGAAGGCAGCCAAGCACGGCTCCGAAACGGCGCACTAGCTGCAGCAGCGGCTCAGTGCTTTGCTCAAGGACACTTCAACGTGAAGTACGGGGAGGCCTCCTGTGAAGCAGGAACTGTGTGGTTACCGACAGACGACTGAGCTAGAACCCACGTGTGAAAAACAACAGCACTAGCAGCTGTGCTGTACAGGTGCAAAGTGAAACTGTGCCCTATATACACACACACAGTGGCTTCGTTCCTATTTCTGATACAGTTGCCTTCATGTTGGGCAATGCAATGTCAGAACACACAGTGTTCAGCATCATTTTAACAGGTTTTAACAGGTCACAGGTGAACCTAGCCTGACCTGCCGGCGAATTTGGATCCATCTCCCCTGCTTCCTGTCCACAACCTTTGGGTCCAGTCACAAACTAGCTTATCCAAAAGACGCACCGGATAGTTGGTCTGATTGGTTGAAGGACTATCCAAGCGTATGGAGTCATTTGAACGATGCCAATTGATCACACCTTGTGCAGTAGAATTAAAGCGCAAACTCCCCATACTAATGTTCAATCTCAAGCCAGACTACAAGCCACTATAAATGATCACCAAATTGTCAATTGACAATTTCTTCCTAAATCCATTGGGCGTTAGGTCCATACAGTTTAATTTTGAAGCGGCTGATATCTATGCCTAGTGCGTGATTGTTACATGGTTGATGATCATTTAAAGAAAAGAGTCGGTCACCTTCTCGTTGGTAAGGAAGCCAATATTGAAGTCTTGGTCCATCTTGACGTAGTTGACGCTGCTGCGGACAGTGGACACCATGATGACCATCCTCTCCTGTCCCTGGAACTCTTCCACAGAGCCCACCTACAACAACAGCGGGACAACGTAGTACAATGCTTATTCAGATTGCCCTACTTCACTCTGTTTATATCATCATAAATTAAAGCAGTGGTTCTCAAACATTTTCTGTCGTTCTCCACTTTGGAAGTGGGGAATTTTCAAGTCCCACCTGACCCGACCCCATCAACTCGGCAAAATGGCAATGTTACAAAAAATGTTCCACATTGTATTTCCTGTCTGGATCAGATGCTATTGTAATTCATGTCGGTTTGTTGGTGTGTGGCTATTTTGTTTTTTTAATCTATAATCTTATCAAAAAAAGACAGGCATTATTAAAGATTAACAAACAAACAAAAGTCCTCCTTTTCATCGCGCCCCACCTGACACGTCTCTATTCCCCACTGGTGGGGCCCACCCCACACTTTGCCAACCACTAAATTAAAGCAACACTAAAGCACTTTTCCTCTGTGGCACGCACGCTATTGGTTTACCCAGCAAATAACAATATCCACAGACAAAGTAGAGTATGTCGCATGATTTTATGAAAGTATGATGTATTGCAACATCGAAGCAAGTCAAATTCATAGTTTCTTATGTCTCATTCCACCGAACTACAGATCCGGCGCTACCCGATCTGATAAAACAGTGCGGTTATAGCCGATAAAGGGCTGCAAAGCGAATGCAGAAGTGCCGTTCACCCTGTTATGAGTTCATGAACCACGGAAATGATTTTCGAAACATTATTCCAAGGTATCAAAAAACTCTTTAGTGTTGCTTTAAGTTGTTTGTGTCTTTGGCTATTTATTTATTCTTGCATAATTTTACTTTGTTTCTGAATGGCAGTATTGGGCTCTCATCAGTGCTGTAACAGCACAGTTATTATAACCATTATTATTGCTGTGGTTGCGGCCACCACCTTGAGCTGAGGACTCTCCTTTAAATAACATTTCACGATCAACACACTGGCGCTGCCACAGCACCTACCTTAATGTCACTCCACTTGCTTAGCTCTTTCACAGTTCTGAGGGCCTTTCGAATTTTCTCCACCTTTTGAAAACACAAACAGACCACTCATTCAGACTCAAAGTGCCCAAAGCAAAGCAAAGCATTGTCCACCAGAGATCTTGCCATTCATTTTGTCGTGCTCATTGTATAACTAGGGATTGTTGGGTTGAATCCTAAATTTTAGCTTAGACCAATTTCGAGCTTCCACCGAAACAACATCTCAGGGCTGTGAACGTCCAGTAGAATCATCTTTCTTTTTATTTTTTTTAAATGGACAATTGTGGAGTGTCTCTTTACTTGTTTCCTGTAGGGGGCGATGATGCCGATGTCCTTGGAGCTGAGTTTGGGAATACCCTTCTTGCCCTGGGTGACCATTAGCTTTGTGAGGTAGCTGATAAGGGTCTCCACCTCCGTCACATTGAAAAAGGAGGGGCTGTTGGCCTCCCTTTCGTCTTTGCCCATCACCCCACAGAATACCAGAGGGAACCCCTGCAGTGCAGACAGAAGCAATCGCACAAAATCAGTCAGTCACAATCAATCACACACAGCACTAAACTTAGGATAATATTTTGTGGGAAACTTTTTTGCCAAACGGTTTTGCCATGTTGAAACGTTTTAAACTATATTTTAAATTGTAAACACATTAACTTCTACGTGTAGACATTTACTACCAGTCAAGTGAAAAGATCTGTAAAGCATAAGTCCTTTTAGTGAGCTTAAATCTGTTGTATGAGCTTTGAATCTATCAACGCAAAGCATTCCAAACACTGGGTAAAAGTCTTAGAAATAGCCTTGTGTTACAGTGTTAGTGTCAAACCGTGCAGTGATTTGACACTGGTTTTCTCAAAACATGATATGATATTCCCTATGTGTAGAATAGAGCCACACCTCAGTCAATAAGATCAATAAATCTGACACATCTTATTTTACAATATCAACAACCTACAGCACAGAAAAACAACCAGGGGTAAACCACATCCGTGAAACTTACTCATGCAATTTTTGCAAGGTTCAGCTAAATATTTCTATATGCTCACTCAACAAAGCTCTGGACGATTGAAAGTCCAAGCAAACCTCAACAATGGCCAACTACATGCCCAGGGAAAGGGAACAAAGACGTATATCTGTATGGCCATAGCTTTGATTACTTCCTACAAGTTCATATCAATCACGGTCATCCATCCTTGCTTTTACAACTCGTCCGACATGTCGACAGATAATTGCTGAATCTAGCTTTGATTTTTTAAAAAATTATTATTCGGCTATTTAGTTCAACTGCAAATTGAATTACTCCCACGATAACTCTAGATGAGTATTCCATGTGGGCTTGTAGTGGCTTATTGAAATCTTTTTAAATACACTTCTGCCCACGTTAATTACTTCCTCTTGCAGAGGTGTGTGTTTAACAGGGAGAATAGGGCTGCATGTCCCATACACACCCACACGGCTGACCTGAATCTTAGATAGGATTAATACTGATATGGCCAAACACCTGCATGGAGCTGAATTCAAATAACTCTTTAGTAGTTTTAATGTCACAACTAGGAGAAAAAAAGTCATTGGCAGGAATGAAAACTGGTTCAAACTGAACATTGGTGCAAGCCTATACCTGTATAGGTTCTCAACCATGGAAGAGGAATAACTCGCCTGTATACCGTTGTGGAAAACCACACTAGCCATTTACTAGCATACCAATTAGCACTCTGGAATAAACAAAATAGCGCTCAAGAGAGCTTCCATTGACCACAAAGTTTAATTCACCACAGGGACACAGTCTGACCGAGTACCACTAAGCGGTAGAGTGAATCAAGTTATCTGCAAATACCGCATTCCCATGAGAATGGGCATATGATCTGAAGTTTGAGTTGTGACGCTCCATCTTTTATGCCAGAAGCAGGTTTCAAGGCCTTCCATTCTCTATATGTCACAAGTCCAATTAGATATCAAGGTTCGTCCCTTTCACGGGTGATGGACATGTTGACAAGCCAATTACAGCCATTGTCATGGAGTCAATTAATAATATTGGTAGAAATTCCTGCTACAGTTACCTTCAAAAATAATGTATCACTTCAGCTGGTCTTAATTTCAGGTTTTGAGAATTAATGTTCACCCTTTCCCAGGCATCCAATAATTAGTCCTGTCATTAATCATGTCAACCTGTGTTGTAGGGAGTCTAGGGACGCTTCCCCAAGTGCTTCTCAATTGCTTTTCATGTGTTTCACTGTCATTTTCCTAATGTCCAGTAGTGTCAGTGTCCAGTAGTATCAGATTATGCTTGGTGTGTGTGTGTGTGTGTGTGTGTGTGTGTATAGGAAGGTGTCGTAATGAGCAATTCCCTGCACACAGGTGAGCACATGAACCCAGGGGAACAGGACAATGAGTTCGACAGCAGAGTGGTACATCGGCCTTTTCAATGGAGAATTACCACAATAGGCTCTATGCACAAATCCACTTTAGATTCGCTTGTACTGGCATATAAACCTCCTGTTTATATCTCATGGTAACGTAGACTGACTTTGTGAAAATGTGTGTGATCCCTCCAGCAGATGGGAAAAGGATTTAAAATGTTCTTAACCTTAATCAAGCAACTGAACCAAGTTACTGAACTGGTTTGATAACTTTAGTTATGTTGTTCAACAAGTAGTAGCCTACTTCATTAAAACTGACAGCCTCGCAATCTGTAATTTTCTGTCATAGCCTACTGTGTACAGTGTAAACAGGAAGTTCACTGCCTAGTAGGAAGCGAATCCAAAATGGAGTCGTGCACAGAGCCCATACCCCTACACACAAGGGGTGCCTCTCATTTGTGTTTTTTGTCCTTTTTTGTCCTTCCTCGGTCCTCGTTCCCACTGATCTAGATTAAGAATGATGGGGCGGAAACAATGGGATAGTCTATCCAGTGCTAGTTATAGATCAGTGGGAACAAGCCTGGAGGACCAAGCATCGAGGAGAGAGGAGAGAGGTTGAGAATGGGCCAAGGTATGCTGGTCAGTCATTTGAACAAACCTTTTTCGGCAGGTGGTCCCAGTTGCAGAAGGCTTCACGGTCCATTTTGTTGGCAAACACCTGCAGCTCGTTGTCATAGAAAAGCTCATTAGGCACCTTGAGGATGGCTGGGTGGGATCTGTGATGAATGGGGTGTCAGCAGAGAGAGAGAGAGAGAGAGAGAGAGAGAGAGAGAGAGAGAGAGAGAGAGAGAGAGAGAGAGAGAGAGAGAGAGAGAGAGAGAGAGAGAGATATAAGACGGAGCGATACGGAGGAGAGATGAAGCACTGCTAAATAGCAACGTCACATAGGACAGCACAAAAAATGGGAGGAGATGTTTAAGAAATGCTCTGTGAGTTGTGAGTAGGTGCTCATAGGGGTTTAGATGCGCTGCTCAGCGTCTACATGCACCATTGTGCATGTGCATCATTTGCATGCGTTTCCTGTAACTGCATGCATCTCAGCAGCCAGGAAGTACATATGAATTCAATTCAGTACACGTCGATAAATATAAATTCTACACTGGTTCACAGGTTCCGTCTCTGTGAGTTTATTATAGTGAGCGCATTTACACGCTGTGCAAAAAAAAAAGGATTATTATCGGGGCTTTGTATTGATCTGGTAATTCAAGTGCTCATGTAAATAAACCAATATTCATTATCGTTTACTGCCGTTAACGGTTTATGAAGAATCCGTTTAACACACCTAGGTCTCTGTCAATATTCTGATTTCTTTGAGTGAGTGAGTGAGTGTGAGTGTACTGTACAGTAAGTGTGTGTGTGTGTGTGTGTGTGTGTGTGTGTGTGTGTGTGTGTGTGTGTGTGTGTTTTCCCCTCACCTGTAGTTGCGTAGCAGCTTGGTAACAAAACGCCCGTTGTACTGGTGCGTGTCTTCTTTCTTCTGATAGAGCGTGCAATCCCTCATCAGCCTCTCCAGCAGAGAAAGGCCTGGCGCACAAGATGAAGAAACACCCACAAGGTCATCGCTGAAGCACTCCACTCTTCACACACACCAAGACTCCAGGGAGCACTGCTCCCCAGCCTGATTCATCATTAAATACTTAAGAGATGGTCTTTAGCATGCCATACCAGAGCAGTCCGTCAGGCAGAACGGAGTATTCAGTGTATCTTTATCAATCAATATCCACCTCGTTTATTTCTTTCTTTTTTCTCTCCACTGTCAATCTCTTTAGCAATTAATATTGACCTTGTTTGTTTGTTTTTTTCCCCCTCCACTGTCAATCTAGGTGTTGTGTGCTACACTAGTAGACAAGAGAGACACAGAGGAACATGCATCTGCAAATGTATTGGAAAATGTATTTCCAATGCTTTCTTGTTGGGTAAGCAAGGCTTGGTTCGCTTCACAATTAAACTCCCACTAGGTTCGCAATTAAACTCCCAATGCTTCCACCGCTCTCCCACTCGTTCATTCGCATATTCTTTCTCCAATCGGTAGCAAGAAAAGTACCAGGACATAAGCATTACAAATGCATTATACAATCTAACACATTTCTAATCAATATGTTGTGCCTACAGTAAATGTGCCTGAAATTCCTTTAAGTTGATATGGTACACCTAATTTATTTTAATCAATACATTTCATAAATATTAAGAAAATATGAGCATTGATAATACAGCTTTAAAATATGAATGGCATATCAACAGGTTGTATAATTATTTGAACATAATCACAAGTAAATAAGCATTAAGAACAATATGCTGAAAATGTGAAAAGGTTTCAAACCAATCGGTTGTAAACTGGCGGTGTTGTGCTGTAGTTGCTTTGTGTCCTATGTTTGTTGTCCAGTGTTGTGCTTTAGGTGCAGTGCTGTGCTGTCTTAGGTGCCGTGTTGTGCTGTACTGTGTTTTAGGTGCTGTGCTGTGCTGTGCTGTGTTTTATGTGCTGTGTTGTGGTGTGTTTTAGGTGCCGTGTTGTGGTGTCGTGTTCTGTTTTAGGTGCTGAGCTGTGTGGTGCTGTGTTGTGCATTAAATACTGTGCTGTGCAGTGTTGTGCTGTGCAGACTGATGTTGTGTTTTTTCGGTTGTGTTGTGCTGTGTTTTAGGTGCTGTGTTGTGTTGTGCTGTGTTTTAAGTGCTGTGCTGTGCGGTGTTGTGTTCTAGGCACTGTGCTATGCTTTAAGTGCCTTTCCTGTTGTGCTCTGTGTTGTGCCGTGTTTTAGGTGCGGTGTTGTGTTGTGCTGTGCTGTGTTTTAAGTGCTGTGCTGTGCAGTGTTGTGTTCTAGGTACTGTGCTGTGTTCTAGATGCCTTTTCCTGTTGTGCTCTGTGTTGGGCTGTGTTTTAGATTATGTGCTGTGCTCTGCTGTGCTGTGCGGTGTTGTGCCTTTTCCTGTTGTGCTCTGTGTTGGGCTGTGTTTTAGATGATGTGCTGTGCGGTGTTGTGCGCAGGGTGGGGAAGGGAGGGGAGTCTCACCCAGTCCGTGCCGCAGAGCCAGTGGGGACCGCAGGATGGGCCCCAGCTGCTCAGGGTCGCCTGCCAGCACCAACTGGCCTCTCTGTGGATGCAGCAAGCCTATCTCACACACACACACACACACACACACACACACACACACACACACACACACTCACAATCACAATCTAAACATACTGTACATGTGCATGTTGGTAGTTCCACAAACACACTCTATATGCTACAACTCAAAAGGAAGAGCATGAAGGCACAGAAACATGCAGAAACTGCGGAAACACTCCATCAACCATTTTTGGATCAATGTAAGCACTGACTACACACACTACATTATACTGTACATGGCATCTTCCATTGTTGCTTCCATATGTTACTTCACTTGCATGTCAAGCAGTAGGGGCTCTGAACACTGGTAAAAGCATAAAATGTCTCCAGTCATCCCAATATGGACCATCATTAGTGCTGGTACTTTTACTATTTTTGGGACTTTCTACTTTTTCATTTTTCCTAGAATTGCTGTTAGAATTGCTTTAAAAAGCGTAAAATGTTATACCATGTTGTACGTCGCTTTGGTTAAAAAGCGTCAGCCAATGTAATGTAATGTGATGTAACATGTAACTAATCAGGATTAATGAATTTGCAATCCCACTGAAGTGATGAATGTACGATGTGTATATAGTGGGTATGGCAAGTAACCATGTCTTCCAGTATGCTGCATTCTACCTGCAATCCCAATGATACACTCTGGCTCTACGGCTTGTCCGGCCTCGTCCACAAAGATGTGCGTGAAGTGGCCAACAGGGACGCCCCCCGAGACGAGCCTGCATGGACAACCAGACATTTTGCTGAAGAGCGTCCCAGCCACGGTAGCCACTGCGGTCAACACTGTGGTCTGACTGCACGTCCAGCACCTCAAAAGTTAGCCCTGCTACCTACCTTCCGGCAGTGAACAGTGTGGAGACGATGACCTTGTATTTCATCATCGTCTCTTTGGCCGGGAAGACGAAACAGTCCTGATGCTCGTCCCAGTTGCAGTGTTTCTGGTGAGAGAGGGAGAGAGACAAGTCAGGACACTGCAGCAGCAGTGCGGTGGTCATCAATAGTATTACTATTTGCAACCCTAGACTTGACAGGCATACATCATGTACACATCATGCATCAAGCCAACATGTCATGGATGTTATCTCAAGGACTAGAATATGACTGAGTGGTCTATCACACATAATTTCCACACATTGTATATTACTCAGCCATCAGTATAACAAATAAATGCACACATAGGATTGATAAAATGTGCATAAACAGCATTTTCCCCCTTTAACATGCTTTTTGTTTGTCGCAAGTAATTGTATTCCACACAATGAGTGTCCAGTCATTATACTCTTGACAGTACAGCTTTGTCAGAGGCTGGATGCGAGAATTGTGTTTTTTCCGACACACTGACTCCTTGTGGTTCAATGCATACAAATTAAACCTGAGGAATATTATTCTTAATTCTTCTCTCCATTACCTCAAGCTTGTCTCTGCTAATGGCTTATCCATTATAACTAATGTTCAGGAGGGGATTCTGAGAATTGAGCACAACCTGTATTTTCCCTGACCCCCCCATAAAAAGGTGAACTGCAGCCATAGGGTTCATGTCTGTTTAAGTGCTGGACTGTGGATCTCTCTCTCTGGAAATGGAAGTGGTCAGAAGAGTCGTATCTCAGGCACTCGGGCATGACGCCGTCCAGCAAGGGGGTCAGGAGTATCATTTCAAATGGCCGTTGCTTCGCGTCGTATTTTTCAGAAAGCCTGAGAGCGGCGCGAAAACACTGACTCAGCCCCTTCACTTCCTGCCTTGTTCCGATGAGATAATGGGGTCGATCACGGAGAAGTGAGAACCACCTCCATCAAGCAAAGAGAGAGACGCGTGGGTTTTTTTTTGAAAGATGGCGTTTCTAAACAAACGCTGCACTGGTTCAATTCACCATGGGAAGCAATCAACAGGAGGTGCAGCCTTCATCGATATCAGGGGGTACAGCGCTAACTAAATTACAGCCACGTCACATCTGTCAATCGAAAGAGCAGTGCCTGCATATGAAATGGGGAACTAGGAAGCACTAGCACGCAAAAACAGTGCTCAGGCGAGGCACTTCATCATATCCTGCTGTCGTGAGTCAAACAGCAGTGTACGGCAGGGTGTCCATAATTGTGCTTTACCTCAGCGGGGGAGTGACACGGAGGCTAATCAGGGACGGGATAATAAAGCAACGCTGTTGCAGCTCCAGAGCAGCCTCTGTGAAATGGCTAGTCCCCAGTGTGTGTTTGTGTGGGGGCGTCTTCGCTGTCTCTGCTTGTGTGTGTGTGTGCACGTGTGCGTATCTGTGTGTATGTGTGTGTGTGTATGTATATATATGTGTGTGTGTGTGTGTGTGTGTGTATATATGTGTGTGTGTGTGTGTGTGTGTATACATACAGTATATATTATGTGTATGTGTGTGTGTGTGTGTGTGTGTATATATATATATATATATGCGTGTGTGTGTGTGTATGTGTGTGTGTGTGTGTGTGTGTGTGTGTGTGTGTGTGCTCACCAGTAGTTTGGGGGGTACGGTCTTGGGGTTGTGGGTGCCGGCGTAGAGGCGGAAGAGCTGGTGGGCGTCCACGTAGCCCATGAGGCGCTCACACAGCAGGTCAGAGGCGCTGTTAGACGGGGCGCACGCCACCACGTGGGTGTACGGGTCCGACTTGCAGATCTACAACAGACGACACACACACAGAGAGAAAACATCTTGGTGTCCTGGGTGGATCCTGGGTGCGGCTGATCAATCATTTGATACCGTTGGCTATTTTGCCACTGCTGTAAGGTGTTCCTGTTTTATTTAGCTTAGCTTCAGCTTGTAGTACAAATTCCCATGGAGGTCAAAGGTTAACACTGTGTGTAGTGCAGAGGATGAGCACCAGCAGCCAAAAAAAAACAGAGAGTTCCCGAACCTGATTGATGGCCTCCACTAGAGTGACGGTTTTTCCGGTTCCTGGGGGGCCGAACACCAAGTACGGAGCCGGAATGGAGCCCCCCGCAACAATCCACTGGATAGCGGCATTCTGCTCCGGGTTGTTCTCCAAGTCACGGTTGAAAAATCTAGAGGACGAATACCCGGCCCCCCCGTAAATTTTTTGCATCATTTCAATTTGCAGTAAATACCAATTAAAACTTAACGAAGTATCAAACCATCAATTCCAAAGTGTTAGCGTTTCATTAAAAAAAAAGGTTCATCTAGAGAGTGCGGAGATCTGAGAGACAACTGTGAATCTAGCAGTTGTAAAATCCGGGAGCGTGGTAATTGAACTATCTGCGAGAATGTATTCATAGCTTTATCACATCTGTCAGTTGATTTTCTCTCAGGCACCGCAGAGAGCCACTGGCCTGTGAGAAGAATATAGATTTCCATCCTCGGTCCAGAGAGGAGGAGGCTGGGGCAGGCCCAGGCTTGGGCCGCATACGGGCCACCTCCGGCCCAGAGTCAAAGCCACTGCAGAGCCAGTCATGGTCTCCGGGTGACAGTCACTGGGTGAGAGTGTGCAGCAGAATAGAACAGCCAGTCCCCAAAGTCATTAACATGGATTGTGACAGGAGTGCCACCGGTGTCTTTCTCTCTCTCTGTGTGTGTGTGTTACGTGTGTGTGTGTGTGTGTGTGTGTGTGTGTGTGTGTGTGTGAGTGTGTGTGTGTGTATATGTGTGTGTGAGTGAGTGAGAGAAAGAAAGAAGATAAAAAGCAGCTCTTTGTATGTCTGATTGTCAATGCCTGTCTGCACCGACAGTGCAGTGCAACAGCACAAATAACGTTCATCCAGCAGCACAAACATCGGAAGATCAAATAAATGTACGCAACACTTGCAAAAAATACTTTTTGTGAAATAACCCCCTTTCATTATCATACATCCAAAAAATACTGGTCACTTAAAGAGCTTCAGAAAAAAATGAATGCCCAGTGGGGTGAGTTTATGACCCCATATCAAAGCATCTCTCTCCCAGCTTGTGCGGTTCTGAGGCTAAGGACACTCTTCTGTGGCCTACTCACCGGAGGCGAGGCTGGGGGATCTGAGTGGCTTTGGAGTCCCGGGGGAACAGCACGTCCCCCAGCTTGTGCTGGGTGGCCAGCTCCACCGCCCGGTGCTGCAGCTTCAGAGGGAAGCGGTTGAGGGTGAACTCCACTTCAAACTTCATGTTACTGATGAAGTTCTGCACTAGCCTGTGAACGCCACAAAGGGAACTGGAGCATTAGCAACTGTAGCATGACAGACATTTTCAAACATGGCACTCTGCTACCATCCAGATTGCAGTGCACTGTGTGATCAGAGGCATACAACTGCTTTAATATCGCAGATATAAAGCATATTCTGGATATGATTTACGGACAGCAGGTGGAAGCTTTAGCATCAACTCTGGCATGACTCCCAGTATTCAGATTTACTGCAGTCAGTGGTGAAGAATTATTGGCACATTTATCAATAATATCAATTTACATTTAAGGAAACGTTCATTGACCAGGTTTAACCACAGTCCTAAAATGTAGGCTATAGGCAGTGAGTCCTCCAAACCCTGTAATTAAACTTACATTAATTTAATCTCTCTGCACCCTCAATTAGACCTGTATTTGCCTGTCAGTGTTAATGTATTCAGAAAATGTCTTCATTTACTATATTCCACTGCAGTTTAAAAGACGACAGACTGATCAGTTGTGATGAATGAGTCCAATAAAACCCTGTAATTTTACCAGACATAACACACCCTGCTCACCCTTCATAAGCTCTGAATGTGTACGCATCAGTAACATGCGTGTCATGGATCATATGCGTGTGTGCGAGTGTATGTGTGTACGTGTGTACGTGTGTACGTGTGTACGTGTGTACGTGTGTACGTGTGTACGTGTGTACGTGTGTACGTGTGTACGTGTGTACGTGTGTACGTGTGTATATGCGTGTGTACGTGTGTACGTGTGTATATGCGTGTGTGTGTGTGTGTGTGTATGCGTGTATGTCGTACACACTTCTTGGAGAAGCCTAGTTTGACGTTATCCAGCTCCACGCGATGCACATAGCCCTTGTAGACGGTGAGTGGCTGCGACATGTCCCCAGTCTTGGAGACCTTGAGGTGGTCCCCTCTTAACACCGACGGCCTGTTCTCTGCCACACCGGGCACCTGAGAGAGGAGCAGGTGCAGAAATAATAAATAATAATAAAAATACTAATTAAACAACAATAACAATAACAATAATAATAATAATAAAAAGTTATAACAAACAAGCACGCACATCCAAATTCTAAACTTGGGTGCTGGACAAACTGGGCATAACAACATACTGTAAGTGAAAGAAGTCCGCCACTCCACGGGCTCCAAATTTTAGCAGAATTTTCCTAGGCCTATGTAACGTATGTAACGAGCATCAGACGAAGGGCTAATGCCCGAAACATTACACAGGTCTAGCAAAATTCTATCAGGATCTCATGGTGTAGCGGACATCTTTCACTTATTTTGTTAGGATACAGATACAAAGGCACGTTTCACTGCAGAACATGGCTTGGCCCTGCTTTTATTAACACTAGTCTTTTTTTTCCTATTTGCTTGAAAGCTTAAAATGATTTACTCCAAACACAAGCTCCGTCATGGATATAACAAAATGATTATTTATAAAACAGCATTACAAAATTCATCTGAAATGCTTTAATGGTCCATTGCATATAAACAGAATTGAGTCACAGGGGAATGTGGGTTGGCAACCGTACTATTATCCAACAGTTTATTCAACTATGCTTCTTCGATTTTTGACACATGTTCATTTAAGCGTTACATTATTTTCAACAGATGCAAATCCCATCACAAATATTCTGACAGAGGATTATTTGAATAAAAGGAGCAACATCTCTTGTTCTGTTCTCTCACTTCATCGCTTTTGTCCCGCTGGTCAATAGAAAGGCGGCATGCGCCTTCAGTAGGTTTAATTTAGCCTTTTCAGGCACAGGAGATCTATACTTCTATTACATGCTCTTCTTCCGGGCTATTAATGACGGAGTGGGAAGGGTGAGCCGTCTCTCTTACAGTAAGGTTGAGGAGCTTTCTGTTGCTCTTGTCTTGGGTCATGGTCTGGGCGTGCATGTCGTACTTCTTGATGTCCACCTCCATCTGGATCTCCTCCAGGTGCAGCAGCAGGTGGAAGCGTCTGGAGTAGCTCTTCATGGACAGGGGCGAGTCCAGCACACCCCTGACAACACCAAACAAACAAACAAACAAACAAACAAACAAACAAACAAACAAATCGACAACTCAGTGAGGTTATGAGAAGGCTATGTGTCGAAGGTGAGACAACCAGCGCTGGGTCCGCACACGGAGCTCCACGTTTGAACTGTTTTTAATCGAGTAACGTTTCAGGCAAACGCCCTTCTTCAGACTTGTCGAAGGTGACCACACAAGCACAGGTGGCCAGCCCATGTTTCACACAGGCAGTACCAAGTGGCTGAACATGGGTAAAGAAAGGCGTTGATATAAATGGCCCAAACAGGAGGCACAGTGGGGCATTATGGATGGTCTCTCTGTGTCCTGCTTTTCGTCTCGCTCATGGCCCAACAGGACAATCAATTAGATTCTCAGTAGCTCCACGTTAGTCGAATGTGTGATTACGTGCCAGAGGTGCAGAGCCCGAGGACGCTTTGCCACACTTTATGACACGACTCTATTTCTCACGCAGTCCTATCCTCAGCTGCCTTTAAATAGGGTCTCCATGGTTAGCTTCCCATAATGTTTCATAAAGACTCCTTTGTGCTTGGCGGCTGCCAGACATTCACTGCGGTCCCATTCATTGTAATACTGTTGACGACCCCCCCCCCCCCCCCCCCTCTCTCCCTCCCTCCCTCACCCCCCCTCGGTCATGGACAGTTTAACATAATTTAATATCTTTTTTCCTCTTGAGGAACCTGGAGCTGCAAAGGGTCCTAGTCTTCTTATTAATTCTATTGACATGTCATAGCGAGAAGGCCTAAGGGCGGTGGGGGGGGCGAGGGAAATCACGCCGGCCCTAAGTGTTATGGCCCCATAAATTACAGTAATTCACTCTGTGCGATGGGAATTACGGAACCCATAGTGTGAGGATTTTTTATTTAGATGAATCACAAAAACGCCAGTAAGTCAAATCACCTTCATTTTACCTCTGGCTGCGGTGTCTATTATGAGGCCATTTTATATGTAAGTCAACTCAGGACATGCTCTCTCTCAGAGTAATTGCATTAATGTCACATTAATGCATTCGAGTGCATTGTGTTTGGCAATCTAATTCAAAAGTGTTCCAAAAGGCAACTACGCAGTGAGTGAACTATAACACAACTAATCAAATGCCATGCAATTTCGTTCTGTTCTATTTCTATATGGCTGTGATTTTGATCCATTACATTGCTATATACTGTATAGCAGCAGATTATCTGTACACCCCATCTCTTTCTAGGCCTGAGCCTGTTACCTTTAACGTCTGCTTGCTTTATTTGGTTTGTGTGTGTGTGTGTGTGTGTGTGTGTGTGTGTGTGTGTGTGTGTGTGTGTGTGTGTGTGTGTGTGTGTGTGTGTGTGTGTGTGTGTAGCACACCGGAGCGCTTACCTGAAATAACTAGAAGGAAAACAAAAACTACTAGTAGCAGCATGTATGTACGTGTGTATGTGTATATGTGTATATGTATGTATGTATGTGTGTGTGTGTGTGTGTGTGTGTGTGTGTGTGTGTGTGTGGCTGTCTGCTAGAGAGGCCTCTGTGTGGTGCCCTCACCTCACCACTGGGAGTTGCTGTCTGGCAGCAGGAGACAGATACTCCGAGTCCTCCAGTCTCTGCCTGGCCAAGTCTTTAAGGTACTTCGGGTATTGGTATTCCTTCAGCTTCACAACACTTTTCAGCGAGTGGGTGACAAAACTGTTTAATAGCGAAAGGAAAATATGGAATTAGTCAAGCATGACAGGATTTTTTTTCCAACATGAATACTTAAAACCAAATTGAAACAGCAGAGGCCATTATGCCTCCTAATTGCCTAAATTAATATTGCAAATGTGATAAAAAAATTAAATAAAAAATAACCTCATTACTACTCGAGATACCGAAAGCTCCCTCTACAATCGAACATTAAAAATTTCACAGGAACTCAACTCCAAATGATGGTGCATGCTGTACTATGAGAATGAGAAGCCACAAGAAGAAAAGCTCCATTTTAGGATGTAAGATTACAATTAACTGGCAGCCCAAGGGCACCAGTAAAAGATGATACATTAGTGGCTGACAAAAAATTGAATGACCTTTTCTGAGTGTGATTATTCACTTCAAATTCCCTTCAAAGTTCATGTGGCCCCATTATGTCTTTTCTTGTGTGTGTGCTTCTTATTTAAAGGCAATGCTATCTATAGCATGTTTAAACTGAAGTTGATTACATGTACATGTAAATAAAAATATCACTATGGAGCAGACCTGACCCAGGTCTGGCTCAATGTCACTGAAGGTTATGGTACTCTCAGCTGCACCCAGCGGCCGCAGCAGTAGTAGGCGTCTCCACACACCAGTGTTGCCAGATTGTGTTGAGTGATTTACGCCCAATCACGTTCAAAAACCAGCCCTCTTCAGCAAGAAAACGCCACAGAGAACCATTTAACTAAAAATTGTATTTGCCAGCCTAAAGCATTTTGGCAGGCACCCGCCCAATCTGGCAACACTGCTCCACACCAGTCTCAGCTCTGCGTAAACCCCTATTCACACAACCGGCATATCGCAATCTCTCTGCAACACGTCCCCTTTTCGGAGGAAGCAAGCATCTACCATGTGGATGCAGCTCCATAGATTTCCATAGATCTCTGAAGTTTGCCTACAAAAAGGAACCACAGCTGCCATCTTTGCCCATATAAGGAGATCTGGGTGTTAATTGAAGCTAACTGTCTATGGCAACGATGGTAGCTTTTTTCTAGGCGAACTTCATAGGTCTATTCAATCCAAGCGGTCCGAACTCCCCGAAAAGGGAGCGGGCCGTGCAGCAAATTCAAAGTTCCCGTATGTGCCGACATAGAGTATTACCCCAATGCTTACACCTTCTGCACGCTCATCCTCTAGTAACAGTACTGACTGATGAAGCATTAAATCCTACTAACAGTCTCCTCTGTATTGTAGCTTGAATACCATTCCTCATCTTTATTACCTCCGCCAAGGAGCTTATGTTTTCATTGGGTTTGTTTGTTTGTCTGTCTGTTTGTTTGTTTGTTTGTTTGTCTGTCTGTTTGTTTGTTTGTTTGTCTGCTTGTTCGCAAGATAACTCAAAACTATATGGATGGATTTCGATTACATTTTCAGGAAAGGTTTAAAATGACCCAAGGAAGAAATGAATACATTTTGGGAGTGATCCGTATCACCGTCTGGATCCATGAGGTGGTTATGTTTTCGCTTGGCGGAGGTCTGCGCTCTTTGAGTGCTTTTCTAGTTGTTGTAAGTCACTTTGGATAAAAGTGTCTGCTAAAAGGATAAATGTAAATGTAAGTGTAAACCCACCTCTCTGGAGGTTCTCCCTCCTCCACCACAGTGCACACAGCCTGGAGCATGGCCCCCTGCCTGGGGCTGTAGGGGGCTACGGGTCCCAGCTCTACAGCCAGCTGGGTCATGGCCACGGCCTCCATCTCCCTGACAATGCAGAAGGGCTTGGAGGAGGTGGGCGGGTCGGCGCAGAACTCAAAGTACATGGAGGCAGGGAAGTGGCCATAGTGGTGTAGCTGGTAGTGCACCTCCACAACGTAGCGGTCACCTGTGGGGGTGAGGTGAGGCAGGATGTTATTTGTGGATGCTCATGCCAGATATACGGATATGTGTGTGAGGATCCAGGTCACGACTCTGGCGAAAGGCTGTTGGTATTTCAGCTCAACAGCCCATCACACCACATCCTTTCCATACTTCTGAAGCAACATGTTGATTGTTTATACTGTAGCTTGGTGTGAGCTACTACATTTGTTTCCATTTAACAGAGCCAGAGGGGACTTTGTACAAACACCATTTTTTGGGGTGCACACACACACACACAGCCAGAGGACCAACAAAGAGAAATTCACAGAATTTGACAGACCGAGTAAGGCACTGTGCTTTCAATCATCACAGTAAACTTGCTTTGAGCTACAGAATGCACACATTGCACAGTGTGTGATGATGTGATGAAAGGTGTGCATTCTGGTGATGAATAAAATATAATAACAATAGGCTAATTGCTTATGAGCATTACAGTACATGTATATGTACAGTATATGCCATGAGCACTCTGAGGAATTTAAACAAGCACCTTTTTTTTAAGATAACAGAAGAAAAGAGAAGATTTATTGCCCCTTCAATTTACATTGAATGGAGCTTTGTCTTTTCTACCCATTTCTCCTGGCTAGTGGGACCTTGAGTCTCTCCCTTACCAGATGGCATCCGCTGGAAAGATAAGTGAAGGGGTGAGTGGGGTCATTATAGACCCAAGTTGCCTTCTTGGTCATGAACCAACCATATAGGTTCAGGAGTTGCATTTATAACATATCCAAGCCCATGGGTGATCAATTGAGTCAGCCAGTTCTCAAACCAGGAGAGGACATTAAATAAGAGAACACCCTATGGCCAGGGTAGGCTTGCTGGTGTTGAGGCGAGAGCTGCTGCCTTGCTTTTTTTTTTTTTTAAACAAATGTAGTCTACATTGGTCTGAAAGGTGAGTTTGGCATCAATGGTTGTTCCCAGATATTTGTAATGAGGGAGCTGTTCCACTTCCTGCCTTTCATGATGAGTCGTGAGAGTCCTTGAGTCGTGGATCTGTCTGAGGTTTCTTCCTATATGTATCTCCAATTCTAGGGAGTTTTTCCTTGCCCCTGTTACTCATGGGCTCTCTTTGAATGTTTAACACTCTGTAAAGCGCCATGAGACATGTGTAATGTTTTGGCGCTCTATAAGCGAAATTAAATTTAAATTGAAATGATAACTGGCTTGAAAAGAGGCCTTTTTCTGTCTGACCAAGGTCAAAGAAGCTGGCATCAAACCAGGTGGCAAGATTGTCTGTCTGCTGAGAGTAGGGAGGGCTGGTGATATCTGCATGCAGATAACCAAGGCCATGTAATCAGCATACTTTCTGGGGGAGACATCTTTGCTTTGACACTGTATTTTATTTGTGTATGGAGAATGGAATAAAAGATATAACACACCGCTGAGAAACAATGATGTCTTCAGAGTTGCAACAAGGCCAGACAGGCAAAGTCCATCATTGGTCATCACCGGACTACTCACTTGTATCACTTGTCCATCACTGTTACTTTCCACATTCACATACTAACACTGCTTCAATATATAAATCAAAGGGTGCCAGGAATAGGGCCAAGCTTATTTAGAGAACTGATCACCAAGAACACGGAATTCAATCTAGTTAATAATTTCCGGTTGTTATCTAATCTCTTTGCCACAGTTGAGAATACACCTGTCACCAGGAAATGACTGTGGAGAATGACCCTCTCTTCAGCCAGCTCATGCATCAATTTCTGGGGTTTGTTTAAAGAAAAATAGTAGACACTAAACAGCAGACTGGCAAACATTAACCTCATTGTCACTGAAGACAAGAGAATCATTGTTTCCTCAGATCATTTACTGGTTTCATATGATATGACATGCTACCATTTACCTTCCATACCATTTCTGAAATCAGAGAGAAAGTCAAAGTAACCAGTCACAGGCCAGCGTGAGACAGAGAAATACTTTCACACCTGCGCAGGTGTCTGTCAGCGGTCTTACCTGGGCAGAGAAGAAGGGAAGAGACCCGGGTGACTCTTTTCTCATCCACCAGAGTGAAGCAGCGGATCCGGTGGAGTGCAGTGTAGTAGTTGAAATAGATGGAATCTGCTGCCATGTTTTGAATGTGGAACTTGACGACAACAACCTTTCCAAGTTCCTGGATGTTGAGGTGAATCCTGCCATTGGTTGCCACTGGATCTGAGGATATCTGGATGCCACCTTTGTCAGAGATCAACTTTACCCTGTAGAGACAGAGAGCAGTCATTGTACCCATTGTTCTCGGAGGGTGCACAACTTCAGGTACAGATCGTACCGGAGTAGGCTATGACCTGGTCCACATTGGGACAAGAACCGATGGCTGGGGATAGTTGGGACAGATGAAGTCCAGAGACAGCTCCAAACTTGGAGATGCCCTTGTGGTACAAAACCTTGTGGTACAGAGTCAGCAGTCAGTCAGAATTCTCAGAGAGCTTTATTCACGGTACCAGAGACCTACAGTACATCGTGTTGCTAATAGACACAGTCTGACAATACAATACAAAGTTACACTTCTAATACAGTCTTGACTAATGACATCTCCGTCTGTGGCATCAGGTCACTCTCTCAGTCGACAAGTAACACATCAACAATTTACCACACAAGGCTGTATCCCTAAACGACCGACATCTGTGGCATGTTTTCGCGTCCGACCTGATCCCACTAAATCTGTGGGAGGGCTCCAGCCTGCTCCTCAGACAAAGACAGCTCCTTCCCAAGGCCCACACTATCTCAACAGAAACAGCACAAATCCCACAACACGGCAGGCAAGACATAACACAGGCGCCAGACGCAAATCACCATCTCAGTTGTCAACTAAAACATGAGCTCGAATAACCCACTCAACAAGGCTCAGTTAAGACTAAAATAGTAAATGAGCAAATATAGATTGTCACATATATGGACACGTTCACTCCTTAGGGTTAAAATGTATTCTCATGTAAATCTCAAAGTCAGAAGAAAACAACTGTCTCACTCACTTGCCATGAATCACTTTCTATTGTTTTACTCCACCCACTCAGCAAGGAATAAAACAGGTGAGGGGTGAATAAAGTGAGTACTGTACATTCATGTGTGGTGGTGTGGTTCCTAAAATCCACATACTCTAAGTGACCCATTTTAGGCATCTAAAAGGTGAGCGGTGAACATCAGGTCACCATCTATTCTAGCGCAACATACTGTGATACAGATCTAAGACATACCTGTTCACCTTGAGCTTGTTAACTACTTCTTTGGCCAGCTTCTTCTTCGGCGTCAGGACCGGGTTCATCATAGATGGAGAGGTAGAATGGGTGGAGAGAGGGGAAAGTGGTGCACTTGTTCCGTTGTCTGCAGCCCTCCCATCTGGCTTGGCTGGTCTTCTCCACTGATCACAGTAGTACACTCTCACCTTCAACACAGAGCAGGATACACCCATCATTCTCACACAGACACTGCCCATACAGGCTGCTGAGTGCTTTTTCTTTTTTAAGAATGTCTTACCTGAGGTGTTACATTTAAATATATTTTGCCTTGTTTTCTGGTGGCTTTGCTGTTTTTCTGTAAGGCGTAGATAACACTGCAGAACTTGTGATCTTTGGCTCCATTCCTACAAATAGTACATAGCCTAAATGACTTACTGCATATTAAAAGAATAACATTTGATCAGTAGGCTAGGCCTACATTTGTTTGGCGAGGACTGAAGCTGTACGCTACACGGCTATTATGACTAGTTTCACTTCCCTGTAAACCAGCTCCAGACGGCTACTTATGGGGTAGGCTACCTAAACAACCAGTTCAGATCAACCTGTCTCGTCTAATAAAAGTAGCATATGCCAAAAAACATGACAAAGTGACCGAAAGCACCTTTTGAATTCCAAATTGTAAATATCCTTCAGTTCATTTATACTTGTTTTCGACTTCCTCTCTCCCAAGAATTCTACAAAGTCCAGTCCCGTCTCTAGCAGCGCTTTGAGGGCAGGCATGACGATCCACTGCGATGTAGGCTAAATGTTGTAAACATGAACGAAATTAGTTTGACGATTTGATTGGGACCCCCTGTGCCCAATTCACATGCTCTCAGACGAACTGTGGCACAGGCTACTACAGTTCCGCTCTGCCATTTAGCCCATAGACATTGCGAACCGTCGCAAAAGTACTCGTCTTTTGACAAAACGGAAGTAAGGTAGAGATCATCATATTAAAAACTAGAGCAAATTTGAATATAAAACCTTATGGACTGCCCAGACCGACTACCCTGTGCTGCTGTTCGATATAAAGAATTGTTCCCGACTCCTCTGTGAAATGTGGGAAAGAAGTGTGCTGAAACACCACTCATACACAATTACGAATTTGTACAGACTCCCTTATCTATTACATAACAAGCTCTCCACAGGTTACTGTCTACTGTAAAAACATTATAGGCCTACACTTTTCAGGTGAATATTGTAATTGTATTCAATTGAAATGATATACATAGCCACATTACAGAAAAATAATTATAACAATGACAATAACAGTAATAAAATAACAAATTCTCAATCGTGAACATTTGCATTGCAATTGTGATAATAATCTAAACCCATAATAGGTGTAAATAGGTTAGTGAACTGTTTGCAACATGCAACA
Source organism: Sardina pilchardus (assembly GCF_963854185.1). Classification (NCBI taxonomy): domain Eukaryota; kingdom Metazoa; phylum Chordata; class Actinopteri; order Clupeiformes; family Clupeidae; genus Sardina; species Sardina pilchardus. The sequence continues at coordinate 23,793,823 of NC_085002.1, read as the reverse complement.
TAATATGCAAAATGTAATTACCCTGCAATTTTCCACATTCTTCTGGCTAGTCTATTATTTCTTGTGAAATGCTAAAACAAACCTGACACATTGCATACCCTCTGAGGCCCTTAGGATTAGTAATTGCATGTAAACGATTACATTATTTATATTTTAGAATGTGAGCACTTTATTTATGTTTATATTTTAATGTAACAAGCGCATGAAACGCTTTTTACTATCCTCGTAGTATATCCCATTGCGTAGCTTATTTTAGGCTCTATAGGGAGGGAAAGTAATCTCATCGCCACCTGGTGGTTGCGTTCCTAGAGACTAGCGGGAGAGGATGGGATTTTCTTTTAGAAAAAATATATCTCGGCCCACGATCGGAAGTTAGTTAAATGCCTTCAATATGCTATCCATGTAGGTCAGCTCTATTGCTTCTAGTGGTCATACTTTATTTTTTAGGATCAGTTTAATTGTTTTGAGTTTGTTTGTAACATGGTGATAACGAACTACAGTAGCTAGCTGCTAGCTACAGTAGCATTTGACGTCACCAGTTTGGGCGCTCCATCTCCAACTGATCAAAACGGCAATTTGCTTAACTTGCTTATCATATTTTTGTAATAACAGAGAGCGATGTAAACCGCGTGGTAATTACCTTTATGTTGGGATAACTTGTGTTGTGCTCCTACTCACACAAGAGCTGGCAGTAAGTGTGATTGTCTACTAACTAACCAACTAGCTAACAGGCTAATAAACAAACCATGCTAGGTGAGTAACGTCGTGGAAGGGTGTCACGTCACTTGAAGTTGTAGTCCATTTATGAAATGAAACGAGCAATTACGTTTTTTTTAAATAAGGCGAAATAGAGTCTGATATTTTCACAGTTAGTAGATTATTACAGTATGCCGACTGAAAAATATTTTTGGTGGATAAGATCGCTGGTATAGCTGCGTAGTATTTTTTTGAAAAGTCGGTCTATGGGACTTAACATTGGAGCTGCTCTTCGATAGGAACGCAACCACTTGGGGCGCTGGTTTTCACTTTCCCTCCCTATTCTTGTCTCTCTCTCTCTCTCTCTCTCTCTCTCTCTCTCTCTCTCTCTCTCTCTCTCTCTCTCTTTCACTGTAATGTAAATAGGAATAGGCGTTTACCATTATAAAAAAAATATATAAGTTTTAAAGCTGGCTGTGTAATGTATCGATGTAATTAACTTGGGGGGTTATCTCATTTACTTTATATATGCGTATTGTAATGCTGTTAATCTATCTGGGTGGTACTAGAAATGTAAAGTTATGTTTTCAGTTTGAAATCCAGTCAATGGGTTTCCCATCATGCAACGGTAACTGGGTTTGCCCTAATGAGCCAAGATGGCCGACTTTGGGGAGCAGCTTTCCGATGATGAGAAGGTATGAGACTGTTTTGCTGAATTAAATGAAAGTTGTTTAGGACTGCTGTTATGTTCCTTTCGGTGGTATTGCTATACGTAATGTATCGATGTAATTAACTGGAGGAATTATCTCATTTACTTTAAGTAATGTTGATAGTAAGTTAGCTTAGCGTTAGTAACATTCGTGAACTGACGTTAGCAATGGCTAGGCTGGTTGAAGGCGAGCAGCGCGAAATGAGAAGCCTATGCGTTTAGTTTTTCATTAATTCTGTCTCTGGTAGTTTCAGTTATATCGTGTTTGCCTCTGATGTTGTAATTTATACAATTCGTCGATTGACTTAATAGAGTGCAATTACTCCAATGTGATTAGCGATAGTTCTGAAATGGCAAACAAGTTCATCAGCGCTGTCAACTTGATCAGTTTAGGGCATGTGGATAATGTAGCCTAATGTGTCCATCAATAACGAATATTCTGTTTTTGACGTGTTTTGTAGTGGCATTTGCCTCGAATTTTCTAAAGAAAGGAAATTGCTTGTGTAACAGTGTTCACGGTTGAAACGTTACCCTCTTGAGAAACAAAATTGCCACATGTTATGTCGATGTATGACATAATAACTGTTTAGGGCACTAGTTGTTACAGTTGTAAACTTGCTGTCAAGTAACCGTGTAGTTAGTGCGACATTTATTGTAAAGCACCAACTTTACGCATATGCAATGAGATAAGTTTCCTCGGTTAAAACTCCAAAGGTTTGTGCACTGTTATATGAAGGTTATGATGAGTATTATTTAGCAAGTATAGTCATTTATTTATCTTTTCGGTCATGTTGCAAGGTATCCCACCCTACTAGATCCCTTACAACATTTTGTTTTGGACAGCGCCCATACATAGTTCAGCAGCCTGTTGTTGTTTCTCGGCTGTGTTATAACCGACCCAGCACTGCACTGTACATGCTGCTACATGTACACGACTCTGACGGTCCCACCTTAATCCTGTGGTCAAGCCGCTACCTGTGCAGACTGGCAGTTTGTATGAGGAGGTATTTGAGAAATGCTTAGACGGAATAAGAACTGCAGTTCACCGCGTTGGATGTCAAGAGGGAGAGGCACTACAATTATGTCGCTTGTCGCCGTTGTTATGACTAGAGTTTTAAATTCACAATGGAAGACAGGCAGGTTGCATTTCTAGTCGGCGTGATTTACAAGCGAGACATCTGCCAGTGTTGGTCAGTTATTGCCTAGTGGTGTTTAATAGATCCCCATTAACATTCTGCTTTCTGCCGTGTTCTCTTCTGTAATGGGTGTGTGACCGTGGATGCTATAGAACACCAGCCTAGGATTATAACTGTAGGGGTATTATGGGTGAATACTCTATTATTCATGTGCCATTCCTGTTCATCCACTGTAAGAGTGTGCATCTGAAATTGCTTTCCAGTGTCCATTGTATTGCATCTGTCAATGATGTTCTGTTCTAGCCTAGGCTATACTTAGGTTAAATGGACAGGGGCATCATGGATGAGGCTCTGAATTATCAGTAGGGTCAGGCTACAATATAGCTTAGTTCCTCTTAGTTTTGGCATTTTTTACTGTGTCTTTCGTCTTCGTTTGAATGTAGACACACCCTTTCCCCATTTGGTATTAGAGACAAGTTAATTTTAGGTGATAAAAATGCCTTGTTGAAGGTTCCCTTTCCATTCAGCTTGAGCAGCTGACCATGCGTTGTTTCCCCTTTCGATGCGGAAGTGTTCTCGCCCCATCACTGTGCACCAGTAACTTCCTGCCTCTCGGCGCACGGTGCCATAGCTTGCCACAGTGGTTACCACAGGCCACCCAAGCAAACAAGCAGCTTCCTTTATCGGGGCCTGCTGTCACCAACCCTGTTGCTGAGCAAGCATTGCCTGCCTGCTGCTAGGCCAGTGTTCAGCCTGACTTGCAGTCTCTCAGTAACGCTTGTTTTTGTGTGTGTGTGTGTGTGTGTGTGTGGCTCAGTGCTGCAAATCAATAAACCAAGGGTGTGAGTTTGATTGCCAGGGGTCACAGATCGAGACTAAATGCTTGCTTTACTTGTAAGTAACACCGGTTTAAAGTGTCTGTGAAAAGAAATGCACTAGTGCCATAGACACACCACACCATAGGCCTGTATGGTAACTCCACCTTCCACGTTCCACTATGGCTTCAGCCCAGTCTGTGTGGCTGGCAGGCAGGCAGTGCAGGCCGGCTGTGCTGCCTCATGCTTAGATAGGCGCAGCTAAGAAAAGCCCAGGGGAGCCGGGCCTCTCCAGCGCTCTGCTCTGCTCGCCTTGCCTGCCTTCTAAGGAGTGGCCTGCTCCCAGCCAACGTTGCCGAGGAGATCGCCGCTCAGTTTCCGTTCACATACATGGACACGCGCACACAAACATGCACATAAAAGCACACTTTCCCACATACTCACACACACACACACACACACACACACAGCCCCCCCCTTCACACACACACACACATACACACACACACACACACACACACACACACACACACAGCCCCCCTCACACTCTTTTTTGCTTTCTTTACTTTCTTGTTCTTACTTCCACTTACATTTCTCTCTCACTTGTGCTGATCTCCTGACATCTGCATTATTCACAACAAGGGGAGGCTCCATTCAAGAACAGTAGACCTGTGTGAGGCTTGTGTTCCTCTTGAACACAGACATTCAGCAGTGAACTTGAGGATTTTCCCCTAAGTATGCGTTACTCCCACTCCCAACTCTAGACTTTAAGTTAATGAGTTAAGAGGCAATCAGTTTAGTTTGGTTCAGCTCCAGAGTAGTAATACAACTCAAACAGTATTGATTTTCGACAGTATTGCCTTGTGTGTCAGTAAACCGAGGCATTTCACTTACAGACTCTCATTGTTTTTTAATTACTGTTCACATTTTAATGAGCTAGTGTACTGTAGTCTATTTGTGCATTTCATTCGAAACATCTAGGTCTAAACAATATCAAGTAAGACATCTTTTGTGATAGGCATCATGCCAGAATCCTTGTAATGGATTTCAGATGTGTGTCAAGAGTAACTACAGATCTTAGGTGCTGATGGCTCTTGTTTTTTTAAATCTCCCCTTAAATGCTCTATCTATCCTATCCACGATATTCCGCAGCCAACAATGGGGGTCGCCATGACACCGAGACGGTTTTCTATTTCCGGCGAAGCTGCATTGTATCTGTTTTAACGTGACGGTTTACGGTGCTTAACATATCATAACGCATATAAAAGTCAACTTTTCTATTTTATATCGGTTATATGTGATGCAGTATATACATGCTGAGGGCAGAATTGTCAACATTTCGAACGAAATCTAAGTTGAGGCATAACCTAGTTTGCTATGGAGAACGCACATGTTAACAGAATGAACGGAAGTTGAAAACAGTATCGTAACCATCGCAACGATACATATTTCCGGGTTAAGGAAAGAGGTGGATAGCGTACACTTAAAATATTTTTGGACATTGGTACATTTCTCCCACTTTCTCTGTACACTGTCTTCTACACTTCATCTCTAATTCATACACTTTCTCTAATTCCTACGCTGTCTTCTCAGAATAAGTTTAAACACGCCAAATTAAAGCCAAGGTTTTGATTCAAGTAAGCTCAGTGAAGACAGAACCCAGACAATACAGAGGCCTTTCTGCATCATGGAAGATAGAGCCATCATTACAGAAATGCCCAAGTGCTGGTTGGGTTCAGAGATATTAAAATCTGTGATTGACTGTACAGTTAGTGGTGGAGATGGAGTGGAGTGGAGTTTTTGGAACAACACCACCGTCATTGTTCCCATGCCCTCTGTTCCTTTCTCTTGCAGGTGCGTATTGCTGCCAACTTCATCATCCATGCTCCTCCTGGAGAGTTCAACGAAGTCTTCAATGGTGAGGAACATTCTGCTGAATACTAACTGGACCTCAAAACATGTTAACAATCAGAGTTGTATGTCTGCATTACATGAACTGGTGTTTTAATACTGTATGATGTTTTTATGGGATAGCATTGGTTTAGTTGCTTGTTGCATAGTAGAAAGAGTCAACCCTTAAGTTGCATTACAGTATAAGCAGCCTGTTCCTGAATCTTCTGTGTCTTTTCGATCAAGTGTTACCATATGACTGTCTGGAACTTAGATGCTAAATGCACAGCTGGCTCGGGAGCGGATTCAGGCCGGAAGTGGCTCAGATAGCCGCCAGATCCGTTCTTGAGCCAGAGCCTGTGTTGGACGTCTCCAGTGCCCTGATGGCTAACTGTCTGCTCCTGCTTTCCAGATGTGCGGCTACTGCTTAACAATGACGGCATTCTCAGGGAGGGTTCCGCACAGTGAGTAAACACACACACACGCACTCACACACACACATACAGTATACACACACACATACTGTACACACACAGTCTCTCTCTCTCTCTCCATCTCCCACTGTCTGTCTCAACTCGTGTCTGCTCCTTGCAGCCATATTCTGTGTCTTTGTTTGTTTTTTAAAGGCACTCTAAGCGATATTGGGTAACGCCACTTCTGTTGACGTCCAAACAAAACAGAGAGCTCTCCACTCCCTCCGCCTCCCTCCCATGCAATTGAAACTCTCCTAAATGCGCATCTCATCTGTGATTTGCTGAAACAGTTTATGGGGGTATTCACACCTGCCTTGTTTAGTTCGATTAAAACGAACTCAAGTTCGTTTCTTGCTTGGTTCGGACCTTTTTGACTGGTGTGAAAACAATCACTCGAACTCTAGTGCGGACCAAACAAGCGGACCGAGACCCAGCTGAGGAGGTGGTCTCGGAGCGGTTCCTATCGAACCCTGGTGCGGTTCGTTTATGGTGTGAAAGCAGACCGACCTCGATCCGACCCAGTTACAGAAATCTACCTTTTTTGGATTTGATGAGCTCCCGTAGTTTTTGCGCATTATGGGAAATGTAGGATAGCTCTGTGACAACAGTTGTAAGCAGCAGTGGGCTAACGCTTTTTTGCCAACAATAATTTGATTTTGCATCTCCTACCCATTCCGTCTTCCGTAGGCCTGCTGTTAGCATGTTGGACACACATGAGAGCTCTTCTCAGCTGTTTTGTTGCACGTCTTCGTCGTTGCAAAATTACGAGCATGATATTGTTAAACTTGCATCAAACGGTCTTGACGCTCAAGCACTTCTGCAAAGCTGTAACTGTATAAACTATATTGCTAGGATAATAACGAGTACAGTACCCAAACATAGTATTTACGTGGGCCAACTTTGACTTTAGCTTCCTATTCTTCACCCCACCTACACGTTTACCAGCCAATGGTTGAACGACCTTAGCACATGTGCTTTTGTTTATAAATTCTGGTCCGGTTGCAATTAATCACGGTGTGAAAGCGAACCGCACTAAAAAAGAAAAAAAGAAAAAAAAATGGTCCGGACCAAATAAGTAAACTAACGGACCTTCCTGGTGTGAATACGCCCTTTGTCTTTATGGTCCAGGCTGGACCAAGTTGTTTTGGTTGCTGTTTTAGGAGCCTGGGCTGTCCACAGAGACTGCATTTTTTTTGCTACAGTGTATTCAGGGCACACGCAGCTAGCGGGTGGTGAGATGATGTTTGCAGTACGTGACAAAAAATGTTTTAACTTAGAGACAGCGTAACATCGGTTAGAGCCCCTTTAATAGCCCTCAGGGCACAGTAAATTAATGCCCAACCCCACGACCTTCACTGTCTAAGTTCCTACTCACTTAGTCACTCATACACATTCCTGTCTATTCACCACACCAGTGTTGTTGTTTGTTTGCTTGCTTGCGTGTTTATTAGTGTGTTGTGTTTATTAGCTTATTGTTTTTATGGAGCACACTGGGCTCGCATTGGGAGCGGTAATAGGATGTGGTTTTGGGCGGGCCATGTTTGGCTGGACTCTCGTTGCTCACAGCTGGAGAGCTGACTCAAGGTGGCAGTGCAGCAGTTACACCTCCCACTAACCATAAGACAGCGATTTTATTCTCAAAGCACAAATACATTGTTTGTTCTAATCTCTGATTTACATTACCGTATGCCTTTGTTTTGCCATGATACAGTATAGACGTAGTAGTTAATATGGCATTAAACTCTACTACTACTACTACCGTAATTTCCCAAGTATTAGCCGTGGCTTATACTGTACATTAGTTTTGCCAAATTTCTTCAGCTATGAGGTTAATACATGGGGGCAGTTAATATGGTATTAATATGGTTTTGTTTCTTTTAACTTGCATAAAACACTGTACTGCGGCTTATACACAATGCGGCTAATACACAGGACATTACTGTACCACTACCACTACTACTTCTACTACTACAACCACTACTACACCACCTCACACTGCCTCATGGTTCAGTCATGACTCTCCTGACTGCTCCAGGTCCTCCTGGGTCTCACGGCCAAGGCCTCAATTCATTACATTACATTTGGCTGACGCTTTTTAACCAAAGCGACTAAAAACATTTTTACATTTTTAAGAGCAATTCTAACAGCAATTTTACAACAACAAACAAAGAAACACAACAAGTGCATTAGATGAGTGTTATTATAAGTGCATCAATGAGTGCAATTGACCACAGGATCAGCAAGACTAGTTGTAAGAGGTGCTATGAGAGGAGATGTTCTCTGAAGAGCTGGGTTTTCAGGCCTCAATTCCACAATGCTACTGTATGCTCGCCTATGAGAAAGTTGATGGAGAGCAAGTAATCCGTCGAGTTTATGCTTTGTTTTATTTATGGTGCCGTTTTTTGAAAGAACGTTTTATCAAAGGTCACTTCAGCTTCAGCTCCTAGTTCCTTGTTCAGTTGAAATGTCCGTCTGTTGCTTGTCTGCCCTGCCTCCTTCTTCTGAGAGTGCTGTGACTTTGCCAAACACATCCACGACGCAGCTCGGCTGCCTCATTGTCTTGAGGATTTGCAATTTGCTGTATTTTGAACCAGTGCCACCCACGTCTTATTGTCGGAGCCAAGCTCAGACAAGCCTTTTTCCATATGAGTTCAGAATTGGGGTTTTACAAGCTGATGCTCTGAATGGCAAGAGTCTGAAAACAGTTGTTTTTGTCTTTCTCTTTCCCTCATCAGTGCTTTTGCCCAGTACAACATGGATCAGTTCACTCCAGCCAAACTAGATGGGTACGATGATCAGGTATGGGAGGCTTTCTAAAGCAATCAAGTTCTCTGCATATGATCTTTGAGAGCACACACACACACGCACACACACACAATCCATCCATCATCTCTTTCTAGTGTTATACTATCCTACTTTTACAGTAGTGCTTATTAAGTTGGTCAAATATAGCTGGCGTCTGTCAGATATCTACATAATTCCACATAAGTAAGTGTATCCTGTGGCTCCCATCTCCCCTGCTCAAAGGTTTTGATCACAGAGCATGGAGATCTTGGTAACGGGCGGTTCTTCGACCCGCGGAACCGACTCTCGTTTAAGTTCGACCACCTGAGGAAGGAGGCGAGCGACCCCCAGCCGCATGACGGGGAGAGCGGCCTCCGGGCCTGGAGAGACGCCTGTGACAACGCCCTCAAGGCCTACGTCAAGGACCACTACCCCAGCGGAGTCTGCACTGTATGGACACACATGCATACGCATACGCATACGCATACACATACACATACACATACACATACACATACTCATATACACACACACACACGCGCACGCAGAGATACACACACACACACACACCCCTACACACACACACACAACACACACACATTCACACACACACACATTCACACACACACACACACACATTCACACACACACACACATTCACACACACACACACACACACACGCGCGCGCGCGCATGCAGAGATACACACACCCCTACACACACACACACACACACACACACACATTCACACATACACGTATATATCATATGAAGCACAGTCTCAGAGTCTACACTGTACAGACAGCACTACTGTTTTGTCCTCAGTTTTATCAAACCGATGTCTTGCATGTAGACGAGAATAATACATATTGTGTACATACACACAAACATACTTTTTTCTCTCATACATGCGCACACACACACACACACACACACACACACACACACACACACACACGCACACACCATGGATTTAGGAAAGTGTAGTGTTCAAGTGTTGTGTCATATGAGACAGCCAAACTATCATATCACTGCTGAGAATGCTGTTTCTGTTATGACACCAGTGAAACCAAAACGAATGTCTTTCTGATGAGTGTTTTGTTGCACAAAGGCCTTCTAAGTACAAAGAGGAATTGTGTTCTTTTTTAGTCATGTTGTGCTTTTTACTTAGGTCTACGGGAAAACCATTGACGGGCAGCAGACTATCATTGCATGCATCGAAGGTCATCAATTTCAACCAAAGAACTTCTGGTAATGCATTTATGCATTCAAAACAGTGTTGTTTCTTACTCCATGTCTAGCCCAGAGGAATAGATTTTTATAAAATACCCGTAATTTCCCGACTATTAGCCGCGGCTTATACATTGATTTTGCAAAATATGGTCAGCTATGAGGTTAATACAGGGGGGCAGTTAATATGGTGTTAATATGGTTTTGTTTCTTATAACTTGCATAAAACACTGTCCTGCGGCTTATACACAATGCGGCTTATATGCGGGAAATTACTGTATTTGGCTATTCTGACCACATATTTGACCACTTATTTTCATAACTCATAATTCCATGAGCTAGCTGAGGCATGTGAATGTTAACATCAAAATGTCCTAAGTATAATGATGTCAAAATCTGTAGACTTTTGAATAATGTCCCACTGCATATTCTGGTCACCACAGAGCTGAGTGATGGGTGACTTTGATTGACACAACCTCTGACCTCTTGCAGGAATGGCCGCTGCCGGTCTGAGTGGAAGTTCAGCATTTCCCAGTCCTCGGCTCAGGTGGTGGGGGTCCTGAAGATACAGGTGGGCAGAGTGAGAGGCCTGACAGATGGTGTGTGTGTGTGTGTGTGTGTGTGTGTGTGTGTGTGTGTGTGTGTGTCTGTGTGTCTGTGTGTCTGTGTGTCTGTGTGTCTGGGTGTGTCTGTCCGTGTGTGTGTGGGGTGGACGCTGTCAGACTGCTGTTAATAACTGGCCCCCAGGACTTTGTGTAGTCTGTGTAATCAAAGCCACATCTGTTGACCTCGTAAATAGAATGAAGTTTATCTGTATGTGTGTTAAAAGAGGCATGCTTATGAAAGGTATCTTTCATTTTACATCTGAACTTATTTTGTCACTTGCCAAGCACCTACTTAGGCCTACTAATTACATCTAACGAAAGCCAGATCAGCTAATGTCAGCTAGTACAGTAGGCTCTTATCCAAGCCATTTGCTGCACAGTTATTGCATGCACTTTGAAGGAGACACAATAAGAGTACAGCTATGCTTCAGCAGGTAACCACTTGCTTACTTGTGTGGTTATAATTATGACACTGAACTCTTGCGCCCTCCTTCATGTCTGTGTGTCCTGTCCCTTAGGTCCATTACTATGAAGACGGAAACGTCCAGCTGGTCAGTCACAAGGACGTGCAGGAGACGCTGGCCGTGTCTGTGAGTAGCTCTCCGGTGGTCACTGTTTGGGGACTCGGCACATGACGCCACGTGAGGGTCATATAGAGCTAGACAGAGTAGATGTGAGGAACGATCTTTTGATGACTTCCTGCTTTGCAAAGAACCACAGTGACCGTTATTGCTATAAATTATTAGCCTGGCTAGCGCCACTTCTCAATGGGAACCAAACATTCATTTTCTCGTATTTGGAAAAAAATGCCCAGATCTGTTTATTGGGCGCCATGGATGTCTATCAAATGTGTCTGTGCATAGCTCACCATCTTCTTGCTTTCCCCCCTGTTCTGTGATTTGTCCCCTATCTCAGGCAAAAATTAGGGCGGTAGTTTCCAGACTGCCTTAGCAGTGTGAATCCAATTGCGCGCAAGGCAGCATGGGAACACCCAGGCTAAATATGATAGTAAATTCAGAATAGTGTCTTGATGCATTTGATACATTTCTGATGCATCATGTCTAAACTGCATGACAGTATTTTATGCAAAAGGAAAAAAAAAGAACACATGTATTGACTGCACCCATGTGTTAACCACTGTTTATTAAACACTTTATCCCAACATAGAATGCTATATGGTCACTGATGTCAAGCTATCCGTGGCATGAAATTAAACCACTCAGTTGTGGGTTGAGTGCCTGCAAACTTCTCGTTTTGTTCAAGAAGTCTTTAGAGTCAGCAGTCAGTCAGACATCTCAAATCAAAGAGCTTTAATTCACGGTAACGGAGACCTACATCTTTTTGCTAACAAATACGGTCTAACGATACAATACAAAGTTACACGTTACATGGCGTGACAAAGATGACATCTCAATTTGTGGTATGTCAATCATTTCATGACCACGTCACCCAACTCATCAGCATTGACCACATAAGGCTGTATCCCTTAGCAACCGACATCTCTGGTATTTCTCCAGGCTTGACCTGGCCCCTATAGATTAGGAGGAAGGTGCCAGCCTTCTCACTTAAGATGGCGCCTCGCCTCCAAGGCCCACACTATCTCAACAGAACCAGCACGTATACATATAAATGTCATATAAATGTTATACGTAAACAATAAATGCCTATTCTCTGTGTAATTGTATGAAATGCCACCAGTGAAGACACACACACACACACACACACACACACACACACACACACACACACACGGCCTGTCCTCCACAGTCCTGCCTGTGCAGGGCTTATCAGTAGGCAGGCGGCTGCATCCCTCAAGGGTTGTGTTTACTCAGAGGGCAGACGTGCATGTAGTCTCAAAAATACCAGTCAACCTGCAGCTAATGCCCCCTGCCTACTCCTCATACACACACACACACACACACACACACACACACACACACACACACACACACACTCACTCACTCACTCACGCTCAGACGTCTATAAATCTCTCGGCCCCCTCTCTCTTTTTGTCCAGTTTTGTTTTCTGTTTAGTGTTTTCAAGCTGCTGTGTGTCTGGCTGTCTGTGTTGCTGTTCTCTCCCAGTGCCTGTCTCTCCCCTCCCATCTCTCTTATTGTCGTCTTCTTCACCTTCATCTTCTATTTGACTCCTCTCCCTCCTGCCCCTCTCTTCCCTACCGCTCTGCCTTCTCTGTTTTCAAACATCTATCCACCCATTTCATTCTCTTTTCTCATCATCATCTCTCTCTCTCTTTCTCTCCCCACTCTCTCTCTCTCTCTCTCTCTCTCTCTTTCTCTTTCTTTGCTGTTTTGCGGTTGGCTGATTCACTTCCTCCCTGCCTAATAGCCTGAGAGGAAGTGAAGTGTGTTTGCAGGCGACTGGTAGAGCCGTAAACAATGTTCTACCTGTCACACAGCTCAGCCCCTCCTCAGACAGTGTCCCACACAGTACTATTTTAGATCAGTCTTTCAGACGTTCCTCTTTCCCCTTTTTATCTCTGCTAGTCATGTGTTGGACTCTCTGTCTCATTCCCTGTGTGTGTGTGTGTGTGTGTGTGTGTGGTTGTGTGTGTGTGTGTGTGTGTGTCTGTGTGTGCGCGTGTGTGTTTGTTTTCACAGAATGAGGCACAGACGGCCAAGGAATTTGTCAAGATCATTGAGAATGCGGAGAATGAGTACCAGGTTTGTGTCCACATTGTTTCTGTCTTGCTCCCATACTTTGATGATGAATAAAAACAGGAAGACCTCTTTCCAGTCTGCCGTTACTCTCTTCCTCGGTCTACTTGTTCACCTATTCCATCTTATCTATCCTCTCTACTTTTCTTCCACATCGGTTGTGTCCCTATTATTTCCCATCCCTCTGACTCATTCATTCTCTCTCTCTCTCTCTCTCTCTCTCTCTCACTCGCTCCACCCCAGACGGCCATCAGTGAGAACTACCAGACCATGTCCGACACCACCTTCAAGGCCTTACGGCGTCAGCTCCCCGTCACGCGCACCAAGATCGACTGGAACAAGATCCTCAGCTACAAGATTGGCAAGGAGATGCAGAATGCTTAGGGTTGGCCTCCTCGTCGTGGACTGAAGGGGCCTGCTCATGTTACACGGTCAAGCGAAGAGAAGCTGGGGCAGGGGAGGGGATCTAGGAAGGGGGGGGGGGGGGGGGGTGTTGCAGCTACTCAGCCAAAGCTGACTCTTCCCCTGCTGTGCTATGCTGTGCTCACAGTCACCTCACGTGATGGAGTGCTATGTCTCTGTTATTTCTTTTAGTTTCAGTCTGTTTTATTTGTATGAAAGCCAAGGTTGCTGTTGTTTTTTGTTTTGTTGGGTTTTTTTTTGGTGGTTTATTATTGTTGTCATCCTGAGAGGCGAAACTGCTTTCCTCCGCTGCAAAGCATCGGAAAGGTGACGCTTTCGTTTTGACTAACTGAGATGAGCTGAGATGAGGCTTTTTCAGTATGAACAAATTGCCCCCACACTCCAACTGCACACACACACACACACACACACACACACACACACACACACACACACACACACACACACACACAAACACATTCTCCCTCTCACACACATGTGCACACACAGACACACCAGGAGACTGGGAAGCCAGGTCATCCTCTTTTACTGTACGTCACTCGATCGTATTAATCGCAGTGCTTAGTGTGATCTCCAATGCCGCCATGGGCCATTTTAATTGCACTTTCATGTAACAAACTCTTTGGCTTTAGCCTCACAAGTCTTGACTATTCGGCTCACTGATGTCTCTAAATTGTTCATGAGAAAGTTGGCACCATTTGAGGATCTCCTCTGGTTATGTTCAGCTATGCCACACTCTCCTGGACATGACTTGTCGCTGACCTCTGACTCAAAAAGATTAGCACTGTGCATCTTCGATCTTTCCCATGGTAAAGGAAATACAGCTGTGTTACTGACAAATCAAAAGTATTTCTTGCTGCCACACGGTTACACACAAAGGGATTATAGGGCTCCACTCACAAGAGGATGATGTTATTAATTATTAAAGGGAGCATTTTGTCACGGTTGTCCCTGCTTCACATGAATTCATGTACTATAGTGTGTTTTTTTTTCATATTCTATACAAACTACTGTTATTTTGCCTTCCACTCATTTCAAAAAAGGTGTTGAAAGTCATGACACACCCTCCCCCACATCCATGTCCTTTACTTAGCTTTTATTGCTATTTTTTACAATATGTATGAACAAATCATGTATAAATCAAAGGAATAAAGGATTTGCACCAAATGATCTGGTGAAAGTATGTTTTGGGGGAATTTGGCTACAGTCCTGTTTCTGTAAACAATTTCAGACTATAGTCTTCTATTTGCAGTTTGCTGTAGTTGTTGAAATATGTCTCAGTAAGGTCAGTCAGAAATGTAGAATTGTAATTATGGCATGAACTGATATTTATTAATTGTGTGTGCACGGGTCGGTATTAATGATTAGGGCTATACTTTTCTCACCCAGAGAGGGAAACATCACTAAAGACTCGAATTTTCATTGCGCCACCGTGTGGACACAAGCGACGTTACCGACGCAAAGAACACAAACCTCCAGTATCCCAACATTCTTGTGTTTATAACCAACGAGTGAAAATGGCGGACACCAATAGCAGTAATCCCCAGTCACTGGGATTTACAGAGAAATTAAAATCATGGCTTTCTTGGTCATGGACCTACGTATGTGCCGTATGGTTTGCCATGGTTCTAACTATGATATACGTGCTACGAAGTCCTCTGAAACTGCAGGAAACGGTCACGGCAGGTAAATTGTGAGGAGTATTTACAGCTAGCCATTAGCTAGCTAGTCGGCTAATGGATACATAAATGGGGCCAATGAAGCCTCCAGTATTCTTTGATAAGTTGCTCGTAACAGGCTAAGTATTTGAAAGATCACTTGCAGCTAGTAGTGCGATGCAATGCAATGGACTTTGTTGCAAAGAACTCTGTGATGTTGTCTCGTAGAAAGACGTTATGTGCTGTGACAGTCACTAGCCAATCTTGCCATTGATAGACCATTAAACCTCCTGTGTCAACAACATGACATCACTGCATGCATTGTGTAGACGTTTGAAGATACAGTTATGCTCAGTGTAATTCAAAGTAATATACGGATGTCCAATTTAGCTTATTAGAACAAGACCAGGCTAGACTGTTTAGTGACAGCCACTATGTTACCCTTTCATTGTATGACAGAAATGTGTCAGTTGGATATGTTCGTGTTCATGAACATATCTATTTGCGTTCTCGGTCAGTGATTTATGCTGTGCAAAAGCGTCCAGTGTAAAAGACAAGGGTGTTGTGATTGATTTGGGCTCAATGGCTTATTCATGCACTTGTCCTTTTGCAGCTTCAGTATTTTTGAACACCCTGACGCCCAAGTTCTATGTAGCACTCACTGGAACATCCTCACTCATCTCTGGCCTTATTCTGGTGAGTGTGTGTGTGTGTGTGTGTGTGTGTGTGTGTGTGTGTGTGTGTGTGTGTGGGCGGGGGTGATCTTTGTCTGATGCAGGGAAATTGTCAATGATTTGTGGTACTATAATAACCCACTGTAACTGTATCCAACTTTCATACTTAGCCTTTAGCAGAACTCTGACATTGACAATTTAATTATGGCCGATGGTAGGTTTACATGTTAGACACACACTTGAGCAAAAGGTATAATAGCTTCAGCAAGGTACAAAAGCACCATGCATTGATTGCACCGTTGTAATCTGGGGATTTTGCAAGCAAATGTGAAGAAGCAATTAGCTATTAAGGGAGTGCAATTTCACCTTTGAGTAGCTTGCATGGGTCATCTGATATTGAATAGTACATTTTAGTTCATGTTTTGTCTCACAGCATATATGTGCTTTTTCTCCTCTGGACAGATCTTTGAGTGGTGGTACTTTAGGAAATATGGCACATCCTTTATTGAGCAGGTGTCTGTGAGCCACCTGCGCCCTCTACTGGGGGGAGTGGAGAACAGCAGCTCTTCAGGAGGCCTCTTCTCCTCTGTCAATGGAGATGCTGAACCCCGACCCAGCGTGTCCGGTAGAAGTCTTATAATAATACTAGTTTCAAATATTACTTCAACAACACCTATCTCACCAAATGAATTGTCTTCTAACATATCAAATACTGCCAAAACCCAATCTTGTGTCTTGTTTGTAGTTCATATTGTAGTTCTTGTTTTCTAATGTACGGTACTTCTACTATAATGGTTCGCTGCAGATTAATGCAAGTTGAGCACTTGTCATCAGTTGCCCTTCTGCACATCACTAAAATACCTATATGAGAGCCTTTGAATTCCCTCTCTTTCCTTTTGTAGAGTGCAAAGTGTGGAGGAATCCACTGAACCTATTCAGGGGAGCAGAGTACAACAGGTGAAACACTGATTGATTGACTGATTGATTGATTGATTAATTGACTGATTGATTGACTGATTGATTGATTGATTAACTGATTAACTTACTGATTCGGCCACAAGACATGACTCACCTGCTCTAATGTGTATTTGTATTGTATTCCAGGTACACGTGGGTGACCGGTAAAGAGCCGCTGACGTACTATGACATGAACTTGTCGGCGCAGGACCATCAGACCTTTTTCAGTGTAGACACACAGCAGCTCAGACCAGAGGATGCAGGTCAGTTCTAAGAGGACTTTGTCCCATCGCAATGATTGTGAATATGTTGTCAGTAGGGATGGGTATCGTTAACCGATACTAAACCGATACCGGCCCATGCCTCGTCGATACCAAGGTATTGTTATGCTCCCAGACAAACGGTGCTACTATCAGTATTTATGTATCTATTAGTAACGCTGACATTCTACGGTGTATGCGCTATCAGGCTGTTTGTGTTGAGGGTGGATGATCTGATTTGTGTCGACAGTAGGTCTCAGTAGGTCTGATTCGTGTTGTCAGTAGGTCTGGAGTTGAGTTATTGGTGCAACGCCCTGTTTGTCCTATTCTTCACTCCTTAATTTCCATTCTTGGCTATGGTGTAAAGTATCTATAAGAACCGAGAAGAAACGGTATCGTTAAGCAGTAAGGCAGTAAGTATTGATAAAATACTAACGATACACATCCCTTGTTGTGAGTATGAAACTGTCTCTCATGCATTTACAGTATTACAACAGATGATAAGTGTTATTGTAGGCTATATAACATTGGCCTATTGGGCCAGTCCTGACATTTTTGCACACCTAATTTGAAATTGCCAGAGGCTTAAACATGGTGGAAGATGGTGGAAGACCATAGTGAAAATGTGTAAGCAGAAAAATACTGAACATGTAGAGAACACAGAGTAGTACACCTATCATTAGGTCAGATTTAACATGATGACATCACGTATTTTAGACATGGTTCATTCCAGTCGTTTTGTGAGGAAAGTCGTGCGCTTCTTTGTTCTGAAAAGCAGAGCTGTTTTTGCCAATTTGAAACCCTTTGCCAAACCCCATACCAGTCAGGCATGTTGTGGTGCTTGCTGCTGCTGTGATGTGCTGTACAGTAGTGGGGATGTGGATGCTGTTCTCCTCTTTTTTCTTTATTTTCTTTTTTCATTATCATTTGTTGTTTTTTCTATCTTTTTCTGTCTTTTCCTTTTTCCTTTCTTGATATTTTAATTGCTTTATCTTCTTAAAAGCCGCCTATGGACAAGTGTTGCGAATTAGCACCTGTGCTAAAACACTTAAACAATGCATCAGGTGTGTCCAATGTAATTGCTATGTCCATATCAAATAAACATTCATAATAAAAAGATAATTGCCCCCACAGTGATGCAGAAAGCCTGGAGGGAGAGGAACCCACAGGCCCGCATACGAGCCGCCTACCAGGCCATCGAGCTCAACCCAGAGTGAGTGGCACCTCCTCCTCACCTGTCTCTCTCTCTGTCTGCCTGACCGACTGTTTTTCTGTCTGTCTGTCTGCATGCCTGTCTGACAGACTGTTTTTCTGTTTATTTGTCTGTCTGTCTGTCTGTCTGTCTGTCTGTCTGTCTGTCTGCCTGACAGACTGTTTGTCTGTCTATCCCTCTATCTGTCTCTCTGGCTGCCTGCCTGAGTGATTGCCGCGTGCTATTTGTATTTGATTGAAAGTCTGAGACTCACATCTCTATTTTTATCTAGTGTGATTGATAGTCCCTCACCCGGATTTTTTATTGCATCTGATAGACAGTTGTCTGACTCTCCATCTGTCTCCTGTGTTTGATTGATTCCTTGGATGTGGATGATGGGTCTTGATTGAGAACGCAGGCTCTTTCCTTTTCCGATACTTGATTAACAAGCCTCACGGTGTGATTTCTCTGTGCGGTTCAATAATTACGTCTGTAGCTCTCTTTTTTTTATGTGCATATCTGTTGATTGTCAGACACCTTCTTTCTTTGTTTGATTGACAGGTGTGCGGCAGCTTATGTGCTTCTTGCAGAGGAGGAGGCCACCACAATTACAGAGGCAGAGCGACTCTTCAAACAGGCACTCAAGAGTGGTGAGGGACACACACACACACACACACACACACACACTCACTCATACAGAGACAGACTGAGAGAGCAGACAAGTGTACATGCATGCACAAAGAACTCATACACTCAGTGACACGCGCACACACACACACACACACACACACACATGCACACGGACATACACACATACGTGCGCAAGCACACATACGTGCACACACGCACTCACTTTGATACAGGAGAAGTGCCTCTTCAAATTAGCACTCGAGAGTGGTGAGAGGGACAGGAACACACACTCATGTCCGCGTCCAGGAAGAGTGCCTCTTCAAACAAGCGCTTGAGTGGTGCAGAGCACACGCACACACACACACTCCCCTGAGCGACGGTAAACACGCACACACACCTCTTGTACAGAGATGCGTGTGTATACAAACACAACCTAGCAGGGCTTACCGTTTTTAGGCCCTGTGCCTGAATGCAGGTGGAGGCCAGATGGTTTAAGATTTGAAATTAGATGATCATACAGTATATACTTGTTTTGAAAGTGTCTTGTAACTTTAGACAGATATTTTCCTTGCTTTAAGGCCTAAACGTACAAGTGTGCACACACACACACACACACAGAGAATGTCTCTTTAGACACACAAACATGCTACTACAGAAACCACTACACGTGGAAGAGAGACACACTTGCACATGTACACACTCCTACATGAAGGTACAAAATGTTTTAGATAAAAAGTGATGCACAGACCGTAAAATGGAAATTAGCACACGTCCACGCACACACACACACACACACACACACACACACACACACACACACACACGTTCTGTGATGTTCCGGTAATTCAAGAAATAACTTAAATTCACATTGCACCCCACAGCATTAACACTGTATTTGGGAAATGGTTCTATTAAATATTATACCCACTTGATTAAGGCCAGGCTAAACAAAACTGTCCCGAGGCTCTAGATGAAACGGGCTTTATTTGAAGCGCTTCATGACTTGTTACGTGATGCTTGTGTGACACATCCTGAGGACAGGAGGGGAACTGGCGCTAATGCCATAGCCTTTATGGGCCTTTTCTCTGATGTTGAGACTGTGTGTGTGTGTGCGTGTGTGTGTGTGTGTGCGTGTGTGTGTGTGTGTGAGTGTGTGTGTGTGCGTCGCTATGAGGTGTAAGTGTATGTAGTCTGTCTGTGTGTGTGTGTGTGTGTGTGTTGCTATGAGGTGTAAGTGTCTGTAGTCACTGTGTGTGTGTGTGTGTGTTTGTCACTGATGTGTGTGTGTTATCTCTCCCCCCCTGTCTTTGTGCCGCCGTAGCTGGCAGAGACACCAACCTGCTGGTGTACATCAAGCGGCGGCTCGCCATGTGCGCCCGCAAGCTGGGGCGCATCAAAGAGGCCGTCAAGATGATGAGAGACGTGAGTGCGGCCGCGTGCACACACACACACACACACACACACACACACACACCCTCCCACCTTCCCACCCTCGCCTCACCCCCACTCTACTTCTCGCACACTGTTTACCTGCTGCTTCAGTGGAACACTCCATCAGAAGCCACCCAGTGTGTCGGGTTTCCTCAAATGAAATAAATGTTTGCCTGGGTTGACTGGGTTTAGTCCGACGGTGGCTGCCTGCAACAGGAAATGGTTCTCCTTAATGACCTCCCCCTATACACACACTTTCTGTCTTTGCCACAGCTAATGAAAGAGTTCCCGTTATTGGGGATGTTAAATATCCACGAGAATCTTCTAGAAGCGCTGCTGGAACTCCAAGCATATGCTGACGTGCAAGCAGTACTGGCCAAATATGATGGTGAGTCACTCACTTCTGTTCTCTTTCTGTCGTTTCCCGGATTCAGTTTCAAACCAAATACAATGAATGTGCTTACACTGACCTCATATATTACATTATAACTGTAATATTATAGCTAACTTCTGTATGTTTTCTTTTTTTTTACTAGATGATTGTGGTGAATGACATTTGCCGTTTTTCTAAATTTTTCAGACATCAGTTTGCCAAAGTCAGCAACGATATGCTACACGTCAGCGTTGCTCAAAGCGCGGGCAGTATCAGATAAGTACGTGCTCGCTCACGGCTCTAAAGACAATACTGCACGTTTGGGGAAAACTGTGCCACACTCAGTGCCGTTTCCCAGTTGTTTCCCAGTCTCTATCCATGTTTCTCTCCCACTTGCTTCTGGTCACTTTCAACATAAAGGCAAACACATAGAAATATATACTTAAAAAAGTGTATTACTTGCTTTGCCGATCTTAGAACAGGGGCAGCAGTACACACTTGTGTGTGTGTGTGTGTGTGTGTGTGTGTGTGTGTGTGTGTGTGTGTGTGTGTGTGTGTGTGTGTGTGTGTGTGTGTGTGTGTGTGTGTGTGTGTGTGTGTGTGTGCCCTGCGCATGCGTGTGCCCTCCGCATGCGTGTGTGTGTGTGTGTGTGTGTGTGTGTGTGTGTGTGTGTGTGTGTGTGTGTGTGTGTGTGTGTGTGTGCCCTGCGCATGCGTGTGCCCTCCGCATGCGTGTGTGTGTGTGTGTGTTAAAGAGTCTGTATTTGCCTTTGGCAGGTTCTCTCCTGAGGCAGCCTCAAGGCGAGGTCTCAGCACAGCAGAGATGAACGCAGTAGAGGCCATACACAGAGCGGTGGAGTTTAACCCACACGTACCAAAGGTATGCTCACACACACACACACACACACACACACACACACACACACACACACACACATAAACGCACACACACCATGCACAGAGTTATGGAGCTTAACCCACATGTACCAATGGTATGCTCACTGCTGACATGCACACGCAAACATACACACACACACACACACACACACACACCATTATACATACACACTTGCATTGCACACACACATGTCCTGTGTCATACCCTCTCACACATTCCGCTTCCCTTCTCCCACATCCACATTACTTTACTACCCACCATATGATGTGTGTGAGAGGATGACCCAAAGCCTATGCCCATCACTCACTCACTCACTCACTCACTGTGTCAGACCTCAGCAGACTCTGTTGGCCAGCAGGTGCTGCTGTTGCCTTGCGTTGAACGAGATGCTTCCACACACTTAGTCAACGTCAGTGACCGGAGCTCCTGACAGACGCTCTCTGTGGCCCTCTTCTGGCCCACGTCTGGCTGAGATCTGGCAAGAGCAATCCCAGTCAGTTGCAGTTTCAGCGCAATCCCCATCATTCACATAAGATGCACGAGGCCTCTTGAATGGTGATTGATGGTGGCTGCACAGTTGCTCAGTACTGGGATGGGAATAAGCGGTCTTTGGTATTATTTGCCCTCAATGGTGCCTTCCAGGCAGCGCTGCCTTCAAGGCACTACTCCCCTCAGTTTAGGGGTAGGATGAGGGTTGAGGGGGTTAAGGTTAGGAATAGGGTAAAGGTAGTGCCTTTTAGGCTGTGCTGCCTGGAAGGTGCCGTTGGGGGCGAAAAACACCACTGAGCGGGAATAAGCTTTCTTCATTTTGGAAACAGTAGGAGCTGTATGGATGAGAGGTTTGCTATATGAAGCAAGAAAGAAGGAAATGGACTCTTTGCATTGAACTGGATGCTCTCTGCGTGTGTCGGCAATTCAGTCCGAGTTCTAAAACGTTTTTGATGTGCTTCCACAAGCGAGACCCTTAAAGTAATAGGGTGCAGCTCCTGCAAATGAGAAGCCTGCCCTGCTCATTGAAGCTGTATTATCCATAGTTGTAGGGATTTACAGAACTGACCTGGGGCAGTCTGCTCTTATGACACACAAACACACACACACACACACACACACACTTATCACACACATCACTCACATCACAGACACACACACACACACCCATCACTGAAGTGTTTCTCCCTCGGGGTTGTGTGTTGTGTCTTGCGTGAGCGGTCCCACACAAACAGTGGGAGATTATTTTACAAAGACCACCATGCCTCCGTGGTTTCCTCCACCTCGCCCGTCTCCGCCTGAGGGTCTTTGAACTCTGGGCGGCCACGGCAGAGGTGAGCGGGTACGGCGCGCTAATGGCACCTTAAATCCACCCCGCTCACACGTAAACGTGTCCGTAAATCAGCGGGCCACAAGGAAAGTGCTTCTTATTCCCAAAGCTCCTCAGGGTGTTGGACTGGAGGTGTTAGTAGCTGGATGTAAAAGCACGTACTCTTACTGTAGGGTGGTGTCTGTAATTCAAACCACCCCCCCCCTTCTCTCTGTCTTTGTAGAGATTTGTAGAGAGTTCTCTCTTTTTTGGGGGGGGTGGGGTTGGGGGGGGGGGGGGGTGTTTACCCTAAACACAGAGAGAGGAGTTCCAACCTGAAAATCCCCACTTCACATAGGGGTTCCAGGGTTCATCAGTCACACAGCCTGCCCTGTTTCCCAGACCTACACACACACACACACACACACACACACACACAGAGACATACAGACTTGCATATACACCTAGAGACAGAAATGTATACACACACACACACACACACATATACGCATAGACACCAACACACATGCCCACATCTTTACATAGAGACAGACATACTCACACACACACACACACACACACACACAGCACACACATACACACACACACACACACACACGCATATACACACACACACACACACACACACACACACACAATCAAACCAACTACAAAGTCTACATCTTTTGGACAATCTGCTGTCATGAAACACCTCTGCTTTCAAAACCACGCCGCCCCAAAGCTTAGTTTCCAAAGACGGGGTGGCCCTCTGTCTCTCATTCTCTCCCTTTTCTTTTCTTTTCTCTCGTTCTCTCTTCCTCCCACCTTTTTTGTCCCGTCCCATTGAAGTGCTGCTCTTTCACGTGGTTTCTCCCTGGGCAGCTGCACTTTGAAAATGAAACACTTGGAAGATCACAGCTGTTGTACAGAATGGCTCCCGACAGCATTAGTGATGGGACCTTCCATAAGTCCAAAGAATTTCCCTTAAAAAAAGAAAAAAAAAGACATATATTAAGCCATACTTAAATTCGTCTCTTTTTGAAACATTTCTTTCATGGGTGCGCTTAGTGTATTGAGGTCATGTGGGCGTTTCAGTCATTTTAGTTTAATTTCCACAGATCATACTCGTTTATAGACTTTGACTTAAAGTGGATTAAGGTACATTGGCTTGTACAACGACTTGGTTCATAACTGTGCATTCAGACAGACATGTAAAGACAATATACTGTACACACACACACAGAGATGCACAGCTACACACCGACACATGTAAGGTCGTGACTGCGCTCACTTGTGTATCAACCTGTGCGGGCCAGCATGCTCTGTCCGTCGCGGCGACTCGAGCTTCGCGGCGTCAGAGTTCTCCATCCTACAGTGAGAGTCCTTTAGTTCACTGACCTCACACTCCCCTGACTTGAACGCAATGGCATTTCTCTCTCTCTCTCTCTCCTCTCTCTCTCACACTCACACTCACACTCACACTTTGTCACACACACACACACACACACTCTCTCTATCTCTCTCTCTCTCTCTCTCAAGAAAAGAAACTAATAGTGTGTGAATCCTTTAACTTTGTTTTTGTCTGTGTGTGTGTGTATGGTGGTGTAGTGTGTGGTGTGTCTTTGTGTATTTTTTGTGCATGTGTCTGTTTGCTTGTGTGCGTGTGTGCCTGTTTCTGTGAGTGTGTTTGTGTGTGTGTGTGTGTGTGTGTATCAGTGTGTCCGTCGGTGTATGTGTGCGTGCCTGTTTCTGTGAGTGTGTGTATCACTGTGTGTGTGTGTGTGTGTGTGTGTGTGTGTGTGTGTGTCTGTCCGCAGTCAGTGCCCTGGGTGCTGGATGGTTTGTGTATGTTGTCAGTGTGCTTTTATGTGAAGCTATGGCACCAGCGCCGTCTATGTTGTGCCTACAGAGCTGAGCGGATACCGGTTGTTCACTGGGCTGTGGCGAGTCCCTGTGCGGTGGGTGGGCTTCCCCGCAAGGCTGTGGCTCAGTCAACGAGAACACCACACACACACACACACACACACACACACACACACTGATGCATCCATGCACATACGTATGGCCATAGACACACATACACATACACAAAAACCCACACATGCTAATTTATGCACACATTTTAATATAAACACACTCGCATACAATACACACACACACACACACACACACACCCCAACACACACGTACATTTTTATCCCCTCCCCAAGCTGTGCTGGACAGTGCTGCTGAGGCGGTGTGACCTCCTGGACAGCCCCTAGCACCTCCAGACAACAGGCCTGTGATGAACAAGAGATTTATAAGCCTGCTGGGAGTGCAGAGTCTGACACACATCGATACACTGCAGCGCCCAGTGAGTGTGAGTCTGTGTGAGTCTGTGTGAGTCTGTGTGAGTCTGTGTGAGTGTGTGTGTGTGTGTGTGTGTGTTTGTGTGTGTGTGTTTTTGTGAGAGAGAGAGAGAGAGAGAGAGAGAGAGAGAGAGAGAGAGAGAGAGAGAGAGAGAGAGAGAGAGAGAGAGCACTGGCCATTGCTAGTGTTGTAAGTATTCTTAGAATACTGTGTTTCGGTTTTGTGTGTTTGTTTGTTTGTGAGGGGTGTTTGTTTGTTACCATTGATAGTTGCACCACAGAGCTTTCTAGAGTCTGTGCGTGTGTGTGTGTGTGTGGAGGGGTGGGAGGTGTTTACAATTGCACTAGAGAGTCTTGGACAGTTTTTCTGTGTGGGTGGGTGCGCGTGTGTGTATGTGATAAAAAGCAAGCACTCCATCACAGCTGAGAGCACTGGTGTGTGTGTGTGTGTGTGTGTGTGTGTGTGTTTATGAGTAGAGGATTAAGTAAAGACAGCGTCCCAGTACATCACATGAGCTTGTGCACCCATCCACCCGAGGCCTCTCGCTAGCCCTGTCCGTTCCACTCAGCCTCATCCATGCTGGGCTGCTCACCGGAGAGAGCCTGCCTCTCTGGAGCCACCCTGGAGCTCCCCAGGGACACCTGTGTGCCAGGCACCAGTATGCTGGTCCAGAAACCATCTTATGGGGAGGCTACTGCTCTTGAGGACAGGCTGTTTTTATTCTGTCTGTGGCGTTGTATCATGGTAGGGGTGGATAGACATAGTCATTTACAGTACATGCACTAGGTGAACCGAACCAAAGCACAGGATGTCCATGACGACTGAGGGAGCCTTTCCCAACACCTCTTCACACATTGTCTCGTCTCTTCAGCTACAACTGCCCCGCTTCCGTCGTAGATGGGGACCAAAAATGCCCGACGCATCTCCCGAGCAGATGTCGGATGGTTAATTTTAACAGTATGGTTTCCCAGCTGTTGTGCTCAAAACTGCTGTAGGAAATGGACGTGTTGGGTACGTTGGCGCGGATCCCGAGGCTCTTAACAAACAGCCCCGTTTCCGCTGCCTCTCTGACGTCCGAGCTCTGCTGTCTGTGCGACGCCTGTGCAGACGGGAAGGAAGTGCCCTGGCCCCTGGTCCCTGGTCTGGCCACCTTACCCCCCCCAGCCTGCCCACCTTACCCCCCAGCCTGCCATTAACCCCTTGGTATTCCCACCGGGCTTTTCCGAGGGGGGGAGGGGGAGGGGGGGGGGGGGGGCGGTTGAGGTTGTAGAGAAAGGGCAAACCTGAAGACTAAAAGGAGTGTTTGGGGGGGGGGGTATCCAACAGAAATCAGAAGACTCAGAAGACTCTAGTGAGAGTGGTTTGGCCATTTCTTTCATTTGTTTTCATAGTTTGTTTATTTTCAATGTGGCGTGTTTGTTTATTGAGATACAAGCGTTAAGGATGTGGCTTAAATGAACATGGCAGTGCCAGTGTCACCGGGGGGGGCGGGGAGGGCGCGACGGGGACACCTGTACCCTCCAGTCTTGTGGGTCACCATACTTTGGTCGTTGTCCAAACACACACACACACACACACACACAGTTAAAGGCTGAATATAAAAGCCAGATGGGAGGCTTAGGAGTGCTGCCTGGGCTTATGAGTGTCCCCCAAGATAAAAGAGGACAGGGCTGCGTGAAACACGACCCCCCATCAAAGGGGTGCGGGGTCGGGGGAGACAGGGGTGGCGAGGTGCGAGGCTCTCATGCCAAGGGATGCCAGCGAGGACAGCTGCCAGTCAGATACCAGCAGTAATCACCAGCTCATCCATACACTCAGACACACCAGTGTTTCCGTTAGACGTTACTTAACGATCTCTTCGCCGATTAGATTTACGAATGCTAAAAAATTATACGTTAAAGCTCTCTGTTCATCACGATAACCAAATCAAGTAAACAGTAAAAAACACAACTGTAATTACTGCTATCGTATAACTGTTTTTACATTGAGATTAGTCGCAAAAACTTGAGTGCTTCCTACCCTTGTTAGACAGTGCGGGGAGAACTGGGGAGATTTTATCCAATCACATTTCATTCTCTGTGAATCTTCAGTCTGTATCTTCATCACGGCCGTAGAAATGAGTAGAAATTCTTATTTTGAGTTTCAAACAAATCATTGAAAAAGCATTTCAGGTGCTTCAGAACTACCTCCTACAACTGGTTATGATTAGGCCAACAGTGTGCAAAATTGTGATCGCTAGCTTGAATGCTTTTCAATTAACTTCAATTAACTTTAACAAATCTAAAATATTACATTTTGCTTTATTTTGCTGTGCACTTTTTTTTGCCTACTGCATGATTTTCATGTGTGAGATTTCTTAGTTTTGATGAATGAATAGGGGTCTCCTAACTTTCAACTCGAAGTGTGTGTGTGTGTGTGTGTGTGTGTGTGTGTGTGTGTGTGTGTACAGAAGAGACTCCTGTAACTGAACTCCATGGACCCTGCGGGCAAGCTCTATGTTCTTTATGTTGGCACCCAGGTTGTGGGGTGGTGGGTTGGCACATCTGTTCTGATTTCAGGGTGATTGTGGGGCATCCCTGGGGAACCCGCCCCAAACCATCCATCCTCAGAATGCTCGCCTGCCTGTCTGTCTGTCTGTCTCTCTGTCTGTCTGTCTTACATCCTGCTCCCTGTCTACTGAATCCACAAACAGTCGCAAAACATTGAGAAGAGACAAAAAAAGAAGAAGGACTTAATAGGGGGAAAGGAGGAAGCGTATAACGGCTAGAGATTTCCACTTACCCATGTGAAGCACATGCTAGCTAAACAGTAAGGGGACTGGAGAGAAGCATGCTAGAAGAGATGCTTGAAGACATAAACAGATAGGGAGAGGTAGTAGGAACGAACACGGAGCGATAAAGTGCATGGCTGAGTCTGTGGTGAGGAGAGTCCCGAGGGAAGGAATATTAAAAAGGAGTGATACAAAGTCAGAAAGGAAGGACACAAAAGAGAGGGAGAGGGAGATGGAGAGAGAGACGGAGAGATAGATAGTTAGCTAGAGAAAGAAAGAACAGGATATGGCCGTGGAGGGTATGGGAGCGCTAGTGATCCCCGCGGGGCTTGTCCCGCGCCCCCTCCCCGGGCCCCTGGGGTCATCCCTGGCTGGGCCTCTGGGCCCTGAGCCCCTCACTGAGGGGGGATTAGCCAGGATTAGCTGCAGGGTAACCTTCCAAACGCGCCACCCCACTCACCCATCTGAACGCCCACCCCGTACACCACTACACACACACACACACACACACCTATACACACACACGGATACATCGCATACACATGCACCCACACATAGACACACACAGACACACATACCTATACACACACACACACACACACACACACACACACACACACACACACACCTATACACACACACAGATACATTGCATACACATGCACCCACACATAGACACACACAGAGACACATACCTAGACACACAGACACACAGACACACAGACACACAGACACACAGACACACAGACACACAGACACACAGACACACAGACACACAGACAGATACATCGCATACACATGCACCCACACATAGACACACACAGACAGACACACATACCTATACACATACACACACTCTCACACATTCACATACTCACATACACACACACACACACACTCACGCTGCCTGACTAGTCTCGTCTCGCCTCATCCAGGGACGCCTGGGATTCCTCTGCTCTGGTCCCCCAACCTAGATGAAACGCACACATTGTGTGTGTGTGTGTGTGTGTGTGTGTGTGTGTGTGTGTGTGTGTGTGTGTGTGTGTGTGTGTGTGTGTGTGTGTGTGTGTGTGTGTGTGTCTGTGTGTGTGTCTGTGTGTGTGTCTGTGTGTGTGTCTGTGTGTGTGTGTGTGTCTGTGTGTGTGTGTGTTATCCTTCAGGCCGGGACAACCACATTGACCCCGACCCCAACCCTGACCATGGCCTCCCTTTGAAAGGACTGTTTTACGTAACCGAGCCCTTTTTCCCTCTGCTCTGTGTTCCACCCCCTCTCTCTCTCTTCTGTGTAGTATTTATTAGAGATGAAGAGTCTGACCCTCTCTCTCTCTCTCTCTCTCTCTTCTGTGTAGTATTTATTAGAGATGAAGAGTCTGACCCTCTCTCTCTCTCTCTCTCTCTCTCTCTCTCTCTCTCTCTCTCTCTCTTCTGTGTAGTATTTATTAGAGATGAAGAGTCTGATTCTCTCTCTCTCTCTCTCTCTCTCTCTCTCTCTCTCTCTCTGTGTGTGTAGTATTTATTAGAGATGAAGAGTCTGACCCCCTCTCTCTCTCTCTCTCTCTCTCTCTCTCTCTCTCTGTGCAGTATTTATTAGAGATGAAGAGTCTGATCCTGCCGCCGGAGCACATCCTGAAGCGGGGCGACAGTGAGGCCGTGGCCTACGCCTTCTTCCACCTGCAGCACTGGAAGAGGGCCGAGGGAGCCTTAAACCTGCTGCACTGCACCTGGGAGGGCAGTACGTACCGCACCGCACACACACACACACACACACACACACACACACACACACACGTACACGTACACACACACACACACACACACACACACACACACACACACACACACACACACACACACACACACGTACACACACACACACGTACACACACACACACACACACACACACGCACACACACGCACACACACACACACGTACACACACACACACACACACACACACACACACACACACACGTACACACACACACACGTACACACACACACACACACACACACACACACACTGTAGGCGACAATGAAATGTTTGTGGGAGACTGCAGGCAACCGCTGAAGAAATATCACACAAAATCACCCGTCTTGTCGATTTACCTTACCAGGCCAGATCATCTGCCTGTGGTTGCCTTGCATTAGGTTATTTATTACCGCGTGTTTCTTCAATTGTCTCTGCAGAACACAGAAAACTGTGTTTAAACAGGATATGAAGATATGAATCTACATACATTTTGCAGAGGATGGTACTTGCACAGGATTAATATTACCTGATGTATTTTTTCTGTTACCGTTGAACCGCTTAGGGGCAGCCGTGGCCTACTGGTTAGGGCTTCGAGCTTGTAACCGAAGGGTTGCCGGTTCGATCCCCAACCAGTCCACGGCTGAAGTGCCCTTGAGCAAGGCCCCTAACCCCTCACTGCTCCCCGAGCATCGCTCGTTGGGCAGGCAGCTCACTGCTCTGGGTTAGTGTGTGATTCACCTCACTGTGTGTTCACTGTGTGCTGTGTGTGTTCACTAATTCGGTTACATTGGGTTAAATGCAGAGACTGAATTTCCCTCATGGGATCAAAAAATATATATACTTATATACTATTACTATATATAGAATGCAAAAGTTGCCGTCATTTCTATTGATATTGGCCGGGTTTCCCAGATTCATTAAGAAGCTCTGAAGTGCTTAGAACGCTCCTAAGAAGTTCTTAGCACTTAAGAGCTTCTTAACAAATCTGGGAAACCCGGCCATTGTCTGTAATAATTACTGACGTGGCGCATTCGGACAGGGCGTCCAAATAGTGCTCTAAACAAGAGCTCTTTGGGCATGCTCGGTGTGTCTGACCTCTCGGGTAGCCAAAACCAGCCGCAGTGGATGCCCAGTGGAGAGAAGTGGGACAGGCCCTTCATCCAGCCTCGTATAGTTTGCTTTTCAGTCTTCCGGTGCTGGAGTTCTCACTGTGTGAACTTGGTTAAACCCTACTGGCAAACACACCTACTGCCAGATCTGCAGCCCCATGGACAGCACTATCTGTCTTGTCAAACAGGCGTTACCATCCTGCTGAGAGAGAAAACATCAAATGTTCTTCCCGTTCTAGAGCTATTGCAAAAATTCTGCCATGTTCGTATAACTCTGGAAAAAGAATGTGTAACTCTAACATTCAATATTAGTTTGGCTCTCTTTTCTTGACCCCTGGCAGACAAGAGTTTATGTAGTCAGGATTAATCTGAACATTTGAAATCAAGTAAGCTAATAGTAGTAGTAGCGTGTAGTACAGTAAATCCTTCATGTGACATAGAACACACGCACATAGTCCTATTTCAACCAGTAGAAAACATCTTCCATACTAGGCATAGCTGACAGTCTGCCTGTAATATAAGTATGTTCTGTTGATGACATTCACCTCATATAACTTCCTTTCTTTCCATCTCTCTCTCTCTCTCTCTCTCTCTCTCTCTCTCTCTCTCTCTCTCTGTCTGTCTCAGCCTTCCGGATCATTCCGTACCCTCTAGAGAAGGGTCACCTATTCTACCCGTACCCAGGCTGCACAGAGACGGCAGACCGGGAGCTGCTGCCCTGTAAGTCCTGCTGTTGTCTCCACTCCAACCACAACACAGATAACACACATGCACAACACAAGCAAACCTCTCCTTTTCATGTGCACATCCTCCTGTGTTTGAGTCCACATATGTGACAGAAGTTACACCCAAACCTGTTTACTGCACGTTGTCATTATATTGTACCTCAAGCTCTTGTACTGTAGACTCCAATGACTTGTGAGAGCTCTCTATGTAAGGCTCCATGTGAGTGTAGACAAGGCAAGCGGAGACGAGTCTTTAGCCGTAGTGATGATGGATTTGTCATATTTAATAGAGGACTACTGACCACTGCTGTACGCATGTGGATGTCCAGTCCATGTGACTGTGACATGCCTAGCTATGTGTGCGGACGGATAGACAGACAGGAGGAGTTTAAACGGCACTATTTTTCCCATTCTGTCGGCATTTACGCACATCTGGTTTTGACATTTTGGCCGTGTGTGGCTTCACCGAAATGGTTTTTGACTGTGAGAAAATAATAAAGTATGGAATCATGATATCCAGCTCTCTCGTGCTCTCCCCTCTCTCGTTCCCCCCTCTCCCTCTCTCGTTCCCCCTCTCTCTCTCTTTCTTGCACTTGGTTCCTCTTGTTTTCTTCTCTCCCATCTTCTGCTCTTCCTCTCCCCCTCTCCTCAACCCGTGTGTCTTTCCTCCACACACTCATAAACATAAACACAATCATTCACTCCCCATCCTCTTTCTCTCCCTCTCTCCTTAAAATACCCCTCCTCTCTCCCTTTCTCCCTCTTTTCTTCCCCCCTTCTCTCTTCTCTCTCACTTTTTCCATCCTTCATGGCTGCCCCTCTCTCTCTCTCTCTCTTCATCTTCATCTCCCATCTCTCACGGTCTCCATCTCCCTGCGTCTATGTCTGTCTTCCCTCTTCGTCTCTCTCTCTCTCATTCTCTTTCCTTCTCCTTCCATCCCTCTTTCTCTCTTTTTCTTTACCTTTATCTCACTCCCTCTCTCTCTCCCTGCCTCCCTCTCTCCTCTCCTCCTCCCCCCTTCTCTCCATCTCTCCCTCTCCTCCCTCCTCCCCCCTTCTCTCCATCTCTCCCTCTCCTTCCCTCCTCCCCCGTTCTCTCCATCTCTCCATCTCTCTCTCTCCTTCCCTCCTCCCCCCTTCTCTCTCTCTCCCTCTCTCTCTCTCTCTGTCTCTCCCCAGCGTTCCATGAGGTGTCGGTGTACCCCAAGAAGGAGCTTCCCTTCTT